>NC_085008.1:10081170-10131170 GCF_963854185.1 Sardina pilchardus
CCAACTCAGCATTGCAAGCGATGCTGTTTGTGCAACAGCATTTTCTTGCCACAAGTCTTACCGGGATGGCTGTTTTGCTGAATGTATTCTTGATAATTGCAAATGTTGTAAGAGTTGCAAGTGTAGGAAGATGTCCTGAATGTATCCCTCACACACTCATGAGAATGTGATTGCATACCTCTGCACACTCAGCTGTGGATTTTAAAGATGGCCGTTAAGCTATAGTGCTAGTCCTTGCAAATATGTCATAGTATAAAAGTATATGTACAACCTCCGTTATGGCCCTTATTAGAATAGCTTCAGCACTATTTCTAAGCCTGTTATGCTGCCAAGACAACCTGCCTGTGATAAGACACACACACACACACACACACAAGCACACTTACACAAGCACACACACACTGCAGAAGATTGTGTTAGAGAATACAAACCTTGTCACATTGTGGATTGCACACGTCTCTCTCTGGTTCTGAAGACAGGAAGTTGCCATATGCCGTCTGTCTGTTTGTGTCCTAAATATAAGGCACTGCTGCTTTTCACACATAGGATGTGTAGGAGGTCAGACTAGAGGTGTTTTGCCCCATCCGAAGATAACGAACGCAGCACTCAAAGCAATTATGCATAGATAAAAATCTGTTTCTGTAATGAGGGACTAACACTGGGAGACCACCAGGAGAGAGATTGAGGTCATTTTCATTATAGCTGGGGTTATTGTGTGGGCTTATTTGTTTCAGTCGTTTGGCAGAGGAGATGTCTTCTGTTGTGCCAAGCTGTAGGAAGGAGTTTGCCCCTTTGAAAACTTCTTGTGTACTCATACTTTCGTACATTCTTTTAATGAGTGTATGATATAGTATTTTTATATATATATATGTAAACAATTCAGTGGATAGTTTGTCTTTTTTGTTTTAACAATCTTTAGGATTTAGTTTAACCAACCAGACTATAATCAGATCAAACTGATATCTAATGAAGTGTTTGCTAAATGTATGTTGACTAGGTATATGCTACCTTGCTTAGCATATTGTAAGTTAGGCTTTGTGTCAATTGAATGTGGTGTTTAATTACTGATGTATTCATCTTTCAGAGAAAAGTCACCAGAAGACGCCAAACCCAGCTGTATGAAAATAATAATCATGCTGTTAACGTTGATTGTTCCCTCCACAATACTGATTGCCATTTTCTCCTCCAGCTCAGCCTGTCTCTGCTGTACTTGGGTGACACACAGCAAGGCGCGGGGGGACAAAATGAAAAGAGAGAAACAATTTTGCCATAATCTGTTGGAGTAGTCTCTACTCAATGCATGCTGTCTCACACACCTGCCGCTCCTCTCCCTCCCCCGTGCGCTAGGACTAGGTCATATTGTACAGGAGCAGTGCTATTCAACTCGCTGCATGGCTCTCAACAGACTGTGTATTTGGCTGCAAAAGCTACCGCTTGCCATAATTCAAGACCAGTCCTGCACACACCTCAGGCTCTGACACCTCCCTCTCTCTCACACACTGCCTCTCAGTCTCCCTTTTTTCTCTCTCTTTCTTTCCCTTCATTTGTGTCTGTCACACTCCTGTCTGCTTTGCATGCATAGAAGGGCCTGCACGCCGGTTTCTGCTTTTTTAATAACAACGTCCATATTGTGAGCTCATGTATTTTGTTCGTATGTGTATATGTGTGACTGTCTATGTGTCCATGTGTATCTAAGTGTTGCTGTGTGTGGGAGTATGACTGAGAGTCCATGTCTGTGTATAGTTTTTGAGAGAGAAAACATGACAGGAACATTGATTATATAGCAACCTTTGCCACGTTGCTTGTGTTCTGGTTTGCTGATGACAAAATAAACATTAAGCTAGTTAACAGTTATGCAATGCCCATATGTTTGGAGCTACAGTACCTCATACATCTGTGTTTGTCATTTGGGCATGTTGGCTCTGTAATGGATTTACAGTAGACCTTATTATAAACACAAAACAAGTGTACATAGCTGAGCTTTTTCTTTTAAATATAACCATACTGTGTTGGTTTTGGCAAAATAAGCTCACATTTTTAAAATCTTTGCTAAATGTGATAAAATTATTTTTAAAAAAGTATAATATAGCATGATGCAATCTTAAAGGTAATGCTGTAATTGACTGACGACATTAATGTATGCAATGAATATGCCATTTTTATGTAGTTCTGAATATTTTTAACATTTTGGGGCCATTTAGGTCTTGGGTCTTTGTACCGGTCTGCCAGTGACCGGTGATACCTTCTTTTGATATTTACTCATTGACCCCATTTCAAAATACGGTAAAAAGCTTGCAAGCAAAAAAAGTTTTTGCAACCTTTTTTTTTCTCTTCTGAAGGGGATTCAGTTGAACCACTAGAGTTTTCTTCTTTGTTTCTTTGCAGGAACAATCCTCTGTAGATACTTTATAGAAGCCAGACCCACATTTGTTGAATAATTTAATTGTTTAGATCTCCTCTTTTTTTTGGTCTTTAAGATAAACGCTCATACAAGAGAAAAAGACGAAAGTGAAAGTTCTTTGTCTTTGAAGCACTTTTTTATTGAAAGGCTTGTGTGTTCTTGTATTCTGTTTCCTCCATCTTCTCCATTCTTGATCCTAGGTCCCCTTACAAAGAAACAGAGTGATGATTTAGGTGATAATGACGGTGCAGAGGACGAAGGTATTTTTTTGATGCAAAACTGATATGCATGAAAGGAAACCCTTTCCAGTTTTTTCTTCTTTTGTTTTTCTTAAATTTTCTTGTCCTTTTTTTGAAAGTGAAGATTCTTTTTCTTCCTAGTTTTTGGCTGGATGTGTTTTGTCTTTTTTGCTTGATGTTTTCAGAGTATGTTCAATGTTTCCCGTCATTCCAAAATTGCTTAAATGTTAATAACCCACCATAGGTTTTTGCCTGACTTCTCCTTTTGTTTTCTTTATTTTTAACATACTGCATCCCACCTACTTAAACAATAATACTGATTATTATTAACCCCACTGCCAACTCTTAACACCTTTTTGCATGATTTTTAACCCCTCTGCTTTTTGACAACTACTTATGTAGTCTTACTTTGTAGCCTGTACATCAGTGCTAACATCAATAAATAGATTAATCATAGACAGTTTTTTGGCGCAGCTAGTAAGTTTCCTACGCAACATAGTCTGTTCCTGGATCTGATGAAAACATCCCCATCGGAATGCTAGAAATAGATTTGTTGCTATTACATATAAGACTCATCACAAGCAGTATCTTGATATACATATCACAAATTACTTTGCTGTCATGGCGACAGTATCATTAGGAATCCTTACGTGACTTCATTAGAACATTTTCCCCTCAGTCCTAAAGACAGAACAGAGACTTAATATGGACAATCTCCAGGATGATCTCATGAAATAAGCACCAATTAGGGGAAATGTACCAGAGAATGAGGCAGCTGTCTTTGATCTGCACATCAAAAGATTAGAACCATGCAGATACACAGAAAGCCCCGCCAACCGTCATGCGTTGACTTTATAAAGAATTCAGGGCAAACAAACAATCCTCTTAACTACAGAAGACAATATGCCATGAGACTCGTGCTCCGTGAACTCATTGAGAGGCAGCCACATCCCACGGCAGAGCTTTAAAAGTCTAAACTGTTCCACATACTTAAACCCCCCCACACAACCCCGCAGGAGCTGAGCATTACAACTCGGCAAACAGCAGGACATTTGCCCCACTGTGTTCTCACAACCTTGGATTTTTTCACTGTGTGTTTTCCAAGCTCTTTTGCCACCCAGTTTTTGATTTGCTCGATGGATTATCATTTTTCAAGTAAACTTTCTGGAATTGCTGTCTGCTGTTCACTGTGAACATTTCATCTACTCCCCATTTTTGATCTGAAGGAGCCTCTTGATGGAACAGATACTTTTTCATTGGAATGAACTCCACTCTAAATGGAAGTCAAACACAAGACGCAAACAATATCTGATGCGGATGGGCCATGATAATGTGTTTCCCTAATCAAAATGAGTGGAATCAGTTTAAGGATCTGATGCTAAGGACTGCTTGAAATAACACTGGAATTGTAATTGTGCTCCATTGCTTTCAGCCAGTCTGGAAATCTTCATTGCACACAAGGTCAGATTTCACCCACACATCTCACAGAGATGGAGACGGCTGGGGAGAGTGGCACACAGACAATAGTGGGGAGGTGCCATCTCATTCTTACAAGAGGTACAGAGGAACTGGTATCCCTAAACAATTATCAGTGATCAGCCCAATCCAGGGATCAGGAGTGGCTGGCTATGAGACAATGCTGGGGGGGACACTGATTGGGTTTGGGCCTGGGCTCCAGTAGTGTCCCATTGTCTTGATGCTTTGGCACGTTAAGAGGATACACCAGCAGAATGACATCCATTCAGACTGTGAAATTATTTTCATATCGAAATTGGAATGCATCCGTCATTACACAAAGTTTCTAGTAAATTCATATGGCAATTGTAGCCGTAAACCGTAAACACAAACAGGTATGCACACAGAGACATGCACACATACTGAGCAGCTGTACACACTCACGCAAACACATCACTAATGCCTTACTGCATACTGATGTTCGTTCCTCTGAGATGTCTGATGCGCTGTACTTGTCAACAACTTTGACGCAAGAAGGATTTTTTCTCGCCTCTAAGCAGATGTTAATGCAGGGAGCCTCAGTATTATTCTTATTGATCAATGAAGTTTTGAGACACATGCATTAAATCGTAATATATACAGTATCAAAAGGCCCTTTTTATGCTGTTGCGGCCCCAGCTCTTACAGAACAAAAAAGGAACAACGGAGTATTAATTTCTTTGAAGAATTTCATGTCTGTCATTATCTGGCATTAGACTCCCAGATCATTGCTGTGCCAGTTTACGGGCTCGTGTGAGTCCCGTTGCTCAGCTGTGATTCAATTAATTCATCAAAGTGAATGGAAGATGTGAAGACTCAGATATGTGATTTTGGGAGGGAAGAGAGGGGAAATTCAGCCCTCATATTCTGTGGGTTAATAATCCTGAGTTTCACTCTCTCTCTCTCTCTCTCTCTCTCTCTCTCTCTCTCTCTCTCTGTCTCTCTCTCCTGACACGTTCTTATTTTCTCCCAGCCCAGTTTACCAATTTCTAACCCTTTATGTTTTTTTTCTCCCACTCTCTGTTTTTTCCCCTCGTGTCTTAAGAGTGATTCTAGACTGCTCACCTACATACATCATCCTGCAGATGGACCTTGTTTATATAGATAATACATTTTTTTTCACACCAAAGGATCCAGCTTCTCCAGACCATTCCGGTGAAAGCAAAGTGGGTTATACACTCATACGGTATGCACAATGTCCGGTTCAAGCACACAGTCTTGCATAAATCACCCACTGACAGACAACAATGGGACGGTCCTTTTCTGCAAGATGAGCCTCAAAGCATGCCATTTTAAGAGGAGGAGAATTCTCTTCGTCTCTCAGGATCCCATCAGAGACCATCCAAGAAAACTGACTTGAACCAGATCTGGGAGGGAAAACAATACCAAACAAAAGACTGGATGGTATGAGGAAGACTTTTTTGAAGAGGAGTAAACAGTATGGAATATCACTACAAATAATAGCTCGGTGTTTGTTCTGCTACTTACTCCAAGAGCTCTTGGAAGTCCCTTACCACAGAACATCAATAGAAATATCTAATGTGTGCCTGGATACACTGCACCCCTGATAAAAATGCTTTTCTTGTTTGCTGAAGATGAAAGTGATCATGAGTATTCCATTAACATAGCCTGTAATAAATGCCCTAACTAATTGTAGGCCACAATTCAAACGAATTCCTAATGTTATGACAGACAGCCTTCCTTGCTCTGCTTCAGGTCCTGCTATCATAGCAAAAATAGAAAATAATCTAGATCAGGTATCAGTCAGTGAATGTTATTGCTTACTGGGAGAAACAAATATTCAGAATGGCTTTATTTTGATATGAGTGCTGAAATCTGAGAACAAATTAGTAAAACACAAGTGTGCACACAAATACAACATTTTTTTTTTTACGTGTTTGCACATACTACTCGTCATAGATAAACACAACAGCGCAACAAAAACAAAACAGCAACAGTGGTGAAATAGTAAGACTATGAAATAACAGTGTGAGTAAAATAATAATAGAGTAAACGATAGCAAAGTAATAACTGAAAAATGTAGGCCTGTGTTGAATAAACCAAACCTCAGTCACATCAGTTGACTTTTAACTGTTATTAAGTGGGGAGTTTCTAGTCACCAGGAATATGATGTGCATGTTGCATAGGAAATTAAAACTCAGTTAGTCTCTGACCATTAATACAACTTAGCCTATGTCACAAGTTGTAGCAAGAAGGGGAAAAGAGCAATTAGACACTACTGAGATGGCATTTCATGTTGTTTTAATTTCCCCCTTATTATTTATAGCTAATTATTTACTCTCCCCTTTCCAGACATTCGTGAAAGTGGCAGCCCCAAACCAGTGATGGTTTTCATCCACGGAGGCTCTTATATGGAGGGCACAGGGAATATGTTTGACGGGAGCATCTTGGCAAGCTATGGCAATGTCATCGTCATAACTGTGAACTATCGGCTTGGAGTGCTAGGTAAGAAATGAGCTCTATTTTCATCCTTTGTTTTTATGTCCTTCTTTTAGAGTACTTTCTGTAATTGGTCAGGTGAGAAAACCCATGGCTCGCACCTCATATAAAAACATGAAGTGGCTTCACCACACTGTGGTTTGGTGGTAAAACTTTCATCTTTAACAAAAAGGTGCCAGGTTCAAGCTCCTTATGGCAACAATCAAAAAGTAGAGTGTGTCTTTTGCTTGTCAAAGGAAATTTATCTGAAAGCCAACATTTTATGTAGATAGAGCATCATGAAGGTTATTACTGCCATCAATGCAATGCTGGAATTAGACTTTTATAACTACAACTATATTTTATCAGAGAACAATTTCGAATTTTATTCTCATTACCTTGGTATTGTAGTTTTTTGGAATTATTAACTTATAAAAAAGAAAGTTAGATTAGTAGCTAAATGATAGAGGCCAGTAAGAATGCCCTTAGAAGATAATGACAATTTAAATGCCTTGGAAATCTTTAGAGGCGCACTAGGATGGGGACTCTGCTGGATGTTCTGTATTGTGTGCCCAGTATTTTTTTGGAGTGAATCTCAGAGTGTTCTTGTCTGGCGATGATAAGGTAAGTGGCATTCTGAATGTTAAACAGCTAAGCTAAACTTCCCATAGGCTTTGCTGAAAAAAGAGAATGTTATAAATGAATGAAGCAAAAAAGGGTTGGAAGAGAGCTATGCTGTTTTGAACCCACACATGCTGTGTTGGTTGAGGTCATTTTTTTTTTATTATTAAAGTTCTTTTTCTGGGCTAGCATTTTTTTGTATGCTGTTGTCCATTTTTTATACCCAATTTAAGATGCTGTCAGTCTCCTTGTCTTAACCTCAAGCTGCCAGAGAGAAAAAAAGTTAAATGAACTGCAGAGGAATAGTTGAGTCTGTGGAAAGTTTGGCTTGACAGTGGATGTGGATGGATGAGCATTGCGCTGAAACGATCCTGTTAACAAAACTGAACCTGTTGGCCTGTATTTTGTGGACCTTATTATAAAATATTTTTCCTTTTCCTTTTTCCTTTCTGATGATTTGTTTTCCTCTGTTTTTTTCCCTCAAACTTGTAGAGCCATGAGGTACCGTATGCACGCCGTGAGAACTGACATGTTTATTATTCGCCGGCTCTTTTTTTTCATGGGGGACGCTGCGTTCCTCCGCGGGCTGTTGGGGGCTTTGTGTGTGTGGAGGGTGGTGAGCGGTAATGGAATGGAGCGTGCTGAGCTTCCTGCGTGTCATTATCAGAATTGTTCAGGATTTATGAGCCGAGGCCTTCCCATCGTCTCCCTTCAGCACTAGCCAGAGAGCCTGACATGGCGCAGCGTCACATTGCTGGTGTCTTAAATAAGACAGGCATACTCACATTTCTTTTTTTTGTGCATTTGTGATCGTAAATCATTTGGAGATCTTTGTTTAATCAAAGCTTTTGTACTATATGAGACCAATATTCTCCCTGAAATGTACTACTTTTGACATCGTAGGAAGATTTTTCATGGTTTTGTTGTTATGATTGGTGCTCCCTAGTGATGTGTATGATTTGAGCACTTTGTTACACTAGGCAGCCTTACCTAGCTACAGTGAATAATTGCACAGCAGGAATTGGGTCATAAGTCTTGTCAAGAAATCGCCCAAGCGTTGATGAAAAGGTGCACGTGTGAAACACTGACCCAGGTGGTGAGTACGCAGACCGCTCGCGCGTGTGTGCCATGTCAGTGATGGGCTGCTTGGCCCTCTGTGTGTTGGCCTAGTCAGCAAGTGTCTAATTGTATTTAACGTACCCGCTTGCAGGCAAATTACACCCAATTGTTTACCCTTTCAGAGCTCCACCACTGGCTTTTGTTCTCCTGGATATAATTGGTCTGAACTTTTTTTTTAATCATTCTGTGTGGCCCCACATTGAAGATTATTATTCTTCACACATCGTTATTTTTTTCCCTCTGAAAGAACAAATGCCTGGGAGTTTGCCTCATTTGTCTTCCTTCATAGCTCCAATGTTGTTGTCGCTGGATTGCCTCTGTATCCAGTAGCGTGAACACACACACACACACACACACAAACACACAAACACACTTGCATAGCATAGATCTCCACAGAGCACATAAAGAGCAAATGTAAAATGTCTGACCTCATTCAGTGATCAGTGCACCTTGGGAGATGGTTATTGCAAGGGTGTTAATTAATATTTTAAGAAGCATTTAACGCTTCCCTGGCATCCCTATAGGTCTTTCCCTTGAGCTGCCTCCAGTGTGCTGTATGGATGCTCATTTCCGCATGGTGAAAAGTGCTGCAATCTGCTCGGATGTCCAATGGCGCCCGCTCTTCACTGCCGTCAGAAGTACGCAGAGATGCTTCTGAAAGGTGCTTCAGTTTGGCCAGTGACGGTCCAAGTCGCGCTGGAGCCATTTATGGCAGATTTGTTTGTTGACTCATTGGAGTGGTCCTCCTAATGAGAGTCGGTGGTGCCTCTGTGGTTTTGGTTACTGGGAGGACAAGGACATCTGCCACAGGAGGGGCTTTTGGCCTGTGAGTGATGCTAACTGGGCAGATTAAGCCCAGACGGAAAGGGACGAGCAGATGTCCATCTGGACACGCTCTGTAACTTCTCCTCCCCGTCCTCCTGCCCCCCTTCCATCTCCTCGGCGTTCTCGTCCGGCTCTCTCTCTCTCTCTCCGAGTGTTGGCCGCGCTCCATGGACACACAGGTGGGCACGCGTGCACCCTTTTGTTGGCCTTGTGACGACCACACATGCCCTACAGGGAGAGACATGCTCCGCTGAGGAAGACTGTCCAATGAATCGGTGTGTGGTGGGGAGGGGAGGGGGGGATGGGTTGAGGGTAGAGTTGGTCGCTCCAGCTGTGTGTGTTTCTTGCTCGATGCCTAGTGACCCCGGGTGACTGTAGTCGAGTTCTCCATGCCTCACTGTAGCTGGATGTAATCCTCTCCATCTCGCCACAGCCCCGCTGTGGCATGAATTGCAGAGTGTTGCGGTTGGATTGCTGGGTGCGCATTTAGGCAAAATGCATCTGATTAGGCAGAAGAAATAAGCTCACTTCCTCCTGCTGGCTTCGTAGATGCCCCTCGATGATGGAGTCGGTCACTAAGTGTGAGGGTAGAAGCTAAATTATACCTAGGCCTCATGGCAAGGTAAGCATCAGTGGTTCACTCTGAAAGCTTTCAGCCTGATCTCAGACAGTTTTGGGTGGTTGGGGGGGTCTAATAGGAAAGAGGGCAGTATGCTACTCCCAGTGTCCAGCCATTCCATCCCAGAACTGGTGCTGCATCCATTTTGTTCTCAGACAGGCTGCTGCTGTGCGCCGGATGGGTAGGGGGGCACTAACAGATGGATGGATGCACGCTGACATATCCATCTTTGCCACGGCGCTAGGGATTAGCTCGCCTTGGCTCCCAGGCATGGCTATGGAAACCAACTGCCACTGTAGATGATCAAGGTGCTCGGCGGGATCTGCGCAGGGCTGTTGCTCTGGCCCCGGGAAAACAGATGGACATGTTTAACACTTTAGAAACGAGACCGTGTTTTCAGCGGATCAAAGCCAGGGAAAAACCTTCGCAGCCCAGAGGAAAGGTTGGAATGCAATCGGGGTTGGGGGAGCATTTGCATGAACTGTGCTAGCATTTGCTCAGTCCTCAGTCCACATCTCCCCCTGCCCCCACACTCTATGGCGTTTTCCCCCACTAGCCATTCCCTGGTGTCCTAATCCCTTTTTCTCGTGGATGCTGGATTTCATATGTTTTATTAAAGTTCTCCTATAATTATTGAACGTGGCACAGAACAGTCTGCTGTATCTTGGTTGTTTACTTTTCGGTATATACTGTAGGCAGTATTGGAAATAGCCCTAAGCTACCGCAATGGCGTTGACTGGTCTGATTTGATGTTTAGCTTTTGCCCCACTGATATGGTTTGGTCTACTGATTGGTTAGTGGTTTAGCTTTTGCCACAGTTTTTGGAGGTCAAAGCTTTACCCCTCCCTCCAGGAAAAGAGGTGCCCGCTGCCGCTGCAGGTCAGCACTTTCTGCCCCGACACGCTCACACAACAGATGGCAAGCAGAGGATAAAGAATATCTGACATTTACCATGTTGCAATCATGCAATGATGCTTTCTCACCCACCAGTGAAATGGACACTTATCCCGAATAATGATGTGAGAGAGGTCTGGATCAAACTCGCACGAGACACTCCATTTTGTAATGCATAAAAAGCTTCACACGTTTCTGTTGACGCTCACATCATGTTATGAGATTTATTTTGAGATGGCACATGATCTGAAGTAGCAAAACTTTTTTAGTTTTGATTGAGGTTATACCTGACGAAAGACCAAGAGAATTATGCTCCTGGCTTCAAATCATCTCATCCCTGTAGCCCACTCTCACACTGTAAACTGGGACTTTGACATGTGAGAACAGAATAAGCCCCAAGTAATGGAGAAATGTGCTAGAGGCTTGAAGCTTTAACAGCCATGCAGTGGCTCTGTGCCTGAACTCTTAACAGCCTTGATTGTGTGGGATTAAGATTACCAGACGGTGCAAAACCTTGAAGCAATTTATCCTGCCCCTTGTAATAAGGGACAGCGCAGCCCTAACACCACATGCTTCATTTATGGGTCCATTTCAACCAAAATCCTCCGCTGTAAATTGTGCTGAAACATGGTTAGGTAGAGTACAGATCCTATTCAGGCAGATAAAGATCTTCTTGTATCTGATTTGGGCTCTTCTTGTTTGGTTCATTCAGCTGCCTGTAACGGACTGGGTTCACCGTGCCTCACATGCCACTCTGTGATTTGTTGTCTGACAGGCGTTATTTAAATCTTTCAGAGATGCGGAAAAATACAGTACTGTACAATGTGTGGCACAGAAACCTTTCCTATGATTCTGCTTTGCTTTTTATTTAGCAGACAGTGACACGGTATGACAAAACTGCACCACTCACCCACAATTCTGCTATTTCGTAGGATTGCATTAGTGAAGACATCTGGCATTGTCTTTTTTCCCCTCTTTTCTAATACCCTCAGTTAATCCTGAAATCTCTGTGAGGGTCATTTTTTTCCCACAACAGTCTTTTTTTTTTTTTTTTTTTCAACATTTCCTTGTGGAAAAATCAACACAATATGGAGGATTAAGGGAACTGAGATCTGGCGTGAACACAGTGAGCCAGTGACGTGATCTTTGCCAGCCAAGTAAACCTTGTGCATGTGGATTTTCTCCAGTTGAGGATTCTGAAGGGAGGGGGGTTAATGCAGCTTGATTTGCATGGGGGAAATTACAACCACAGCATATTGCATCCCACTGATTCTAATTACAGGAATAATCATTAATAGGAACATTTAATCATTGATATTAATCACTGTAATTATTACTCATTTCACATTCCTCAAACAGAAGAGTGAAGTGTCATCATGCTGACACATAAATACCCACATCTGTCTCCATTCAATCTATCTATTCACTCTTTCTGTTCCCTCTCTTTCTTTGCTCCTATTTCTATCCATCTATTTTGGCCTTCCTCAATTTTTCTTTTTCAGTATCACACTCTCTCCCTCCTATCTCTCTCTCTGTCTTCACTCATACTGTAGATACATGTATACTCAAATGCAAACCGCAAGGGAATTTTGAAGCATGCTTTTGACAGGCTTATCCATGGGCCCATGGAACACAGTAGCACACCCCTAGTGTGACCGTGCTGTCACACTGCCAGGTGATCTGATGGCTTCTCACTCAGCTGCAGAGTTATGAGAGAGAGAGAGAGCGAGAGAGAAAGAAAGAGAGAGAGAGAGAGAGAGAGAGAGAGAGAGAGAGAGAGAGAGAGAGAGACTGTCCCATCTTGAGATGCATTTGGTCCTTTAAATTGCATTCTTCTTTTATTTTGAAGTCTGGTTGTGAATATGTGGAGGAGTGTGGCTGCTGTGTATTTGAAAGCTACACACTAGGCTACACACGGTTGCTGTTGCTAATGGCTAAAGAGCCTGGCCTGAGGAGGGCTGTCCTTGCAGGTTCATAACTGGTCCCTGAGGTGCAGTGAAAAGATTGTGATTGTGTGTGTGTATAGGGGCTGGAGGGATGGCCTTGAATGGAAAGGCCTTTATAAAGCTCTCCTGAGAACGATGCTCACATATGTTTACTAACGGTCCCCTTTCAAATGCTGCTGACATAGGATGCAGCCGTAGCCAAGACCTCTCAGCATTCTCCACTGCCTGGAATGTCTCATCCATTCTGACCACGAGACTGAGCCTTGTGAAAGGCTTTATTCAAACTCTCATGAAATCTTCATAATTGCCATACGCTTCTGTGTTCTCTTTTACATGTTACAGTAAATCATGTGGGTTTAACTCGGGTGAATCCATCCCATGGATACGAAGAGTCACGTTGCTTAGAGCTTTCATGTCGGCAGGCATACAGAATAGCGGCGCTATGAATGGGAAAGCTTCTCACGATAAGGAAGTATGCAAACAGGCAAGAGATTTCACAATGCTCGCCTGTCTCTTTCAGAGGCTGTATCCCAGGATTCTAATGCTGGGTTGCTGTAAGTCAACAAGAAAGTATCCTGAAATCTGATGTTCATCTGTTGATTGAGCCCCTGGGCTTCTGTCTCTAGACACAGGCTTCCAGCAGGCTCCATCACACGCAGTCACTCATGGTGGGGGGGTGGGGGGTGGGGGGGGGGGGGGGTGGTGGTGGCACAAGGACATGGGTCTCTATAAAAAATTCAAGTGTTAGTCCTTGGTCTTCCATCCAACCCCTTGGCTTCTGTGGGAGAACACTCAGTGGCAGTGGAATCTATCCGGGGGGTAAGGGTTGGGGGGTGGGGGTTGAGAGCTCCTGGCAGGGGGTAGATGTCGATCCTGGCAAGTGGACAGATGTTGTAGGGGCTCTAAGAAACCCTCCATGGATTTCATAACATCCCTGCAGACAACTTTCCAGCACAGGAGAGTCTGTATGCTGGAGGGCAGTGGAGCAGCTCGTCTCAGAGGCTGAAGTTGTCTTTACACTCCCTCTTCTTTCTCTCTCTCTCTCTCTCTCTCTCGCTTCCCTCTGACCCTGCAGCCAGCAAAAAGCACCCACACATGTAGCGTCTGGTTTGTTATGACAATTTTCGTTCTAATTAAGTGCTTTTGTTTCGAAACATTAATTTATCCATTTATTATTTATTTCTCTATTTATGCACAGATGGTTTGGAATAAGAAGATAAGAATGGTGAGTTGTCAGTTAGAAGTTCGGGCATCTGAGGTCACAAAGGGAGGCCGTGATTGGTTGTGTTGTCCCTTGAAGGCTTTGGGTACAGTATTTTCTGGAGGTGCTGTATTATTGAAGACATCTCCCCTAAAGGCTGCTGTACGAGAGAGCCTGTGAAAAAGCTATTGTGCTGTGGAACCTGCTAACTGAAATAACTGCATCTTCTGTAGCTTGTAAATCAGGCGGCAGACTCGGCGAAAACTCAGTGTTCATTTTTCCTTTCCAGTCAGATTATTAACAAAGTGATTCTTTGCCCACTCAGAGGTTCTGCGTTTTTTTCCACTGGCAGTTGTCGGCGGCCTCTCTTCTGTTAAATTCATTGTTTGCCTGCCATGTGCTTGCGGAAAGACTACTGTTGTTCACAATTCATAGAGATGACCTACAGATGCAAGCATGATGGCTTCGTTTGTCTTGGTGACACATCTGAGATTGTTTCCATGCCTCTCCATTTAAAATTCACAAGAAATAGTCAGATTGCATTTTGGTGCATTTTCTTGTCAACACCCAGAAGTGTATGATTGCTTGTCGACCAGCAACCACATCGTTTTGTCGATGTCGTCTGCAAGCCGGAAGGTTCTTCACATGGAATGTGCTTGTGGTGTGGTAAACCTCACATTAGCATCCTGAATACTTTCCAAAGGTTTTTATCACAGTGACTGGCATCTGTCCTCAAACCTGACTAAGCCAAAGAGGATGTTTGCTATCTCTGTGATTCCCGTGCTTTACACATTGCAAATGATGAGCTGTATTAATCACCATAATCCAATTACATGCAACTTTACCATATGTCTGCGCTTAATGTCACAAGGCAAATCCACCACTGGAATTTGCCGGGGGAGTTAATTGGCTTTTATCCTCGGGAAGGCTTGTAAGTCATCCGTTCACCTAAATCACACGCTTTACTCGCCAGATTTGCTTCACTCTTGGCTTCTTCGTCTCTCCTTCCCCACCCGTTGCCATTTTGGATCATCCAGAGGAGTCATGCTGATGTCGAGTGGTGTGTTGTGGCAGAAGCACACATGAAGTAGGAGACTAAAGACTGTCTTCTGAGGCCCATTCCTCCCCTCACCTTCCCTCTGTCTCAAGGGCACTCCTTGATGGAGTGCTGGCCTGATTGAACTTACACCCAGGTTAAACGGATGAGAGTCAACACTCTGGTGACATAAGGTTGGTGTTGCGACACATTCTTGAAGAGGGCAGGATGCCACCAATGACTGTGCCCTCTCCTGCTCCCAACCTTTAGATCCAGCCGCTCCTATCAGGAATAGGGGTGTGGTAATAAGAGGGTGTGTAGAGGTGGCAAATGTTATGGGCTTGATAAGGGAATTACAATTTGTGGCTGAGTTGCTGCAGGTCAGCAGTTGTTGTGCCTAGCATTAACCTCAGTACACATAAACTTCAGCGCCCATTTTGGAATATACAGAGCTACTGTAATATCTCAATGAAGCTATTGGTTGTTGCCTCTTGTACAGTATGACTATAAATTGTCAAGGATAATTTTGTTGTTTAATCAACTTATCGTCACACATGGCTAACACAAGCCGATTTTGCAATAATATATCATCATCTAGTCAAGCAGGTGTTGACAATGAATAGAGACCCAGGGACAGCCGAGCCAAAGTAAGGACTGGAGGATAAGCTGCATTCTACCACATCACTGTGTCTGTCTATGTTCTTTATATTCTCCTTCTCCCTCTCCTTTACTCTATCTACTTTTTTACATTCTGGGCCAATTTTTCATACTCTATCCTTCTCTGTCATCCTTTCTCCCCCTTCTCTATCTCTCTATCCCATTTCATCAGTCAGGCATTCTTGGTTTATGTATTTTTTAATGCGATTCCTCCTATTCAAATTTAACAGTGAAAAATTGTTTTCATTAGCATGTGACAATAACTGGGATATTTAAACAGATGACTGGGTTTCAATTTCATCTCCTTGTCACTGAAGTAGCGTGCTTTACTACTACTACTGAGCCAGGGAAAACAGTGATGGCAAAAGAGAAATATGCATGTTTTCCACTCTTAATTTTTTTGTTGGTCAACCTCTAGCGCCCATTGTAGGCTCCGTAATCATTTTTATGAGGGCTCAGGTGCATAAATATTCTCTGTGATGAAAAATGCAATTTTTGTGTTTCATCTACCATAAAACACACTGAAGGAAAGCACAAGAAAAGCTCTCACCAACATAAACCAAACCATGACCAGCGAGTTCCTCTCTAATGTGTTTAGGCGCTGTTAAATCGTGGTGTCTGTGTCTTAACAGCAAATGGGATTTGTATATGATGAAGCTGGTTTTCTGTTAAGACTGTCAGATTGTGGTTTTCATGGTGGGCATCATGGGTTTAGAAAAAAAAAAGACAAGCAGAACAGAAAAAGATGTAAGGTCGTCCACACAATAACTGTATATTTTTAAAGCAACACCATGAATAACAGACTTTGGAATGAATCACAATTGGCATACACAACACTTCATGCATATTTATGCGCCATAAAGTATGACATGGCCATGAAAAAAATGCAGCATGTTCAAGGTTTCTGTCAGTAATTATTGTGCCATTTATTTGATACATGCCAGACACTGTACATTTCTAACAGCTTTGTGTAATGGCAGCCTATGATGACACTCTAATGAACCTATAAAATGACAAGAGACATTTTTTTGTGGTGGCATTCTGACCTAAACCAAACTTCAGGTTCAGGTCCATCACAGCCGTGAGAGCCATCTCAGTTTGCTGTTTTCAGCCTTTCACACAGATCATAATTGAGCACATTACTGAGAGCTTGGCAATGAGTCACGCATGGGTAATTGGAGGTATGCGCTGCTTTTGTCTTTTTTGTTGAGGTGAAAATGAGTGAGCACCAATCACCCCATCGCCACCATCTACTGTGCCATCCGTATACTAGCTGTGATAAGAGAATGGATGCTGCAGCAATTACATCTAAATAGATCAAATTTCACAGGCATTCATTTGCAACGGTCGGGGTGCTAGATAAACATTCTATTGGCTCATTAATAACCAGACATCACCCTCTTGAAGCCTCCTTTTTTTGTGTGGTTAACAGAAGAGGTCATTAGTCAAAACTAATATTAACTGGTACATCCAATTTTCATGCCTCCCACCACATTAACAGGATGCCAACTCCATCGGTCATTCATCCGCCCGTGGTGTATGGGTCATGCGTGGGGCGACTGTTCCTAATGTGCCACACACAAACTGCCAACAGAGTCATTAAAAAACGAGAGCGCACTCTGCAGTCTCAGCAGTCGGCGCACACTTCACAGGGAGCATGATTGAGATGTATGGTGGTGAGACTGGCTGGTGTGTCAACCGGTGTGTGTGTGTGTGCGCATGTGTGTGTGTGTGCATGTGAGTGTGTGTGTGTGTGTGTGTGTGTGTGTGTGTGTGTGTGTGTGTGTGTGTGTGTGTGTGTGTGTGTGTGTGTGTGTGTGTGTGTGTGTGTGTGTGTGTGTGTGTGTGTGTGTGTGTGTTCAGGTTCTGTGTGGGAGAGGTGCCGGGGAGTTCTCAGCGTAGTCCAGGGCTTGTCCCATCTGTCAGTTCAGGGAAGTTGGTGATCAGCATTCCTGTAGTGCTAACATGAGACAGGATAGACTATAGAAAGACTATGTCTGTATCAGAAGGGCTATGCTGGAGTATTTTATAATGTTTTTTTGTATGTACGTGAGCGCGCGTGTGTGTGCGTGTGTGTGTGTGTGTGTGTGTTTGTGTGTATGTGAGAGACAGAGAGAGAGAGAGAGAGCAAAAGAGTTAGCATGTTTGCCACTTTCTCTGTCAGATGTCTGTCTACAGAGAGGAGGGTGTGGGTGAGGCACAGTGGCGGTGCCTTGGTGCTCCAGGACTGTGTAGTGAGAGAGAGACTGAGGGAGTGAGACGGTGAGTGACAGGTGAGCAGTGGAGGCTTAATTCCTGAGGAATATCTCCAAAGCCCGAGTAAACATCAAGCTGCATTTGGTGGGGATGTGGGGATGGGGGGGTGGGGGGGATGGGGGCAACAGAGCGGATGAGCCTTCAACTCAGAGCCATCCCCACCCTCATCAGCAGCAGCACCACCACCACAGGCTAATCTTCCAGTAGTTCAGCCAGTGACACGCTTTTAATTTAGTTTTCACCCAAGTAGAGAGAAGCTGTTGGGGAGAGCCACAGTGACCGGGTCATTACGTTTCACAGGCAGATCCCAGGCCTGGCACTTCATGGTGTTGCACAGTTTGCTGCTGTGCTCACAGACACACACACACACACACACACACACACAAACAAACACACATACAAAACTCACTTTTTGTTTCTGTCCAAGCACTCAGCACTAGAGGATAGGAACTCGAGCATCCTGGAAGCCATTTTAGACTCAGACTGCACGTCTCCCGAGGGAAGCAGCAGCACAGAAAGTCTGTGTCAGATGGATGGGATGTCTTGCATATTCAATGGCGTACATTGTGGGTGCTGTTGTAGTATGTCATGGCGCTAGGCTCCTCTAAGGGCCAGCTGCTGATTAAATCTGAGTGAAATGCAGGGCCCCTTGGCCAATAAATGCAGCTTTATGTCTCCCACAATGCAATCACACAGAATCGTCTCATTACCTTTGTCGTTGACTCCGGTTCTCCGAGTAGGGTTCAGTTTTAACATCGGTCAAAGATACCCCTGTATTCGGTCTCTAATGCTCCAGGGGCTTGTTTTTTTCTTCTTCTTGTGCTAGCATTGCTTTCATAGTCATTACAGGGCAGCTATTACAGCAAGGACGCCAGTCTGAACATTAAGACAACCTTCTTAAGTGGACTGCTGCTCTTGAGGGCGGTGTGGGTGGGCTGATGTCTGTGTATGTGGGTGGCTGCTGGCGTGTGTGTGTGTGTGTGTATTCTTGTGTGTGTGGGAAGGGGGAGTGTCTCTGAATTTGTGCTCTCGGCTCGAAAATTATTGTGCAATTATCCAAGGACCTTTATATGGCAAATCAATACAAATGCAAGGGCTTCAGGTTTGCTGTGCAGCCTTTTGACACCCCTTTGACGGATCGCCATGCCCCTGCCTTCCTTTTCTGTAGGCTCGCTTCAGATGGATAAACCTTAGGAGTGGAACAGCCCCCTAAAAACAGTGGACACCCGCGTCTTCTTAGAGGGAGCATTAGACCCAGTCAATTGTTTATGAGAATGCTGATGGACCAGGGCAGCAGCCTGGGCAGGGAAATAAAAAGCAGCCATCTTCACTCTGTGTCACTGGTGTTTTTGTAAGCCTAGGGCCTACTCAGTTTCAAAATAGGCCTGGAAGTCTATCCACTTTATAGATACTGTCAGTTATATTGACCCCCTCTGTCTCGCTGTGTTAATTTGCTTTTTTTTTTTTAATCAAGCACAGTTATCCCTGAGAAAATTAACTTTTATTCACTGCCTGGTTAATCAAGAACAAATAAAAAGATTTTGATCCAGCAGAATGAAAATCGATAATCAGATGTATTGTGCTGTTATTGACAGCTTTGCACAAGACAGGGTGGCAAATAACCACACCCCAGAGCAACAATAAACTTAAGCTCAGAGTAAATCTCATTGGGAAGTGGGAGACTATTGCATTTTTTCATATCTCGACATAAAAACCACATTCTCTCCTCAGTCATCAACTTCCACTTTGTGTACTTGAGTAAGGCACTTAACCCCTCCTTGTCTCTGCCACCGGGCAGCTCCTAGGTTTATCTGAGTGTGTGCGCATAGCTGTGTGCACTGTAGAATTTTGCAATAACAGTACAGACTGTCCAGACGACTGTGTTAAGGAAGACATATCGCTTTCTTGAGCACAGCTGCAGTGTCTGTTCTCTTAACCTACCATCATTCCCCTCCATAAGAACCAGGCACACTGTGCTTTCTATTACGGCCAATAATTGCACACGCTAATTATTTCACCATTGTGATTACACAGTGGGCTTTCACTTATCGCAAGAAGTGTCTTTTTTTGAAGTAGTTCTGTGTTAGCCGACGTCTTATGCTCAGCACCAGCCGGCAGGAAAACCTGTCTGATAGCGATGAGAGGGCTGTGGGATTACAGATACTACGTGGATGTCACAAATGGTCCCCTCTCCTTCTACCCCCCCCCCCCCCAGGCCAGACTGTGCTGTGTAACCGTAGCAACTGAATTTCGCCATTGTCGCCTGGCGAATCCTGTTACAGTGTGGCAGGGCCTCCATTCAGTCGTCAGGAGGGTGGCAGTCTCTCTCTCTCTCTCTCTCCCTCTCTCTGGCTATGTTCCCACTTTTCCACACCCTATTCCCACCTCAAGCTCTCCTTCCGTGCTCTCTCTCCATCTTCCCCTCTCTCTCTTATTTCTCGCCCACTTTGTGGCCTCTGTGTTTCTTCCTCTCTGCTGCTCTTTCCTCTCTCGCTCTCACTTCTGTCTTTATCCCTCCCTCTTCCTACCTCTTCACCCTATGGACGTCTCCACCTCGCATTCCTTCCTAAAGACAACTTGTTTATAAAAACGAGTCATAGTGTACTGTATACACCAGGCTTCTGTGCCACTCTAGACTTGGCCACCGATGCCAAATCACCTGCTGTTTCCTCTCTGTCCCAGTAACCCCCAGCCTGCGCCGGCCCCAACTCCCAGTGACACTATCAGCCCAATCTGCGGTCTCCCCAGGGCACAGCAAGACTCCTCTACAAGTCAATTTCCTCTGTGTTTGTCATTTGCTGTGCTCCAAAAAAAAGGGCATCCCTACAATGAGAAGGCGCAACAGGTGTCCATCTGTTTGTGTAGCGAAGCACAGGCATTAGCTGACCATTAGATGCGCAGGTCTGCACCGCCCTGCCCCCCCCCCCCCGGACCGTCATCCCCTCTCCGTCTCTGCGCATGTCATTGGCTGGGGGTTTACCTTGAGCGCTGCGTCGGATGGCAGATATACAGCTGAGGAGCAGGAGAGGTCACCAGCAGACCGAGTGCATTATCGTGATTGAAGCCCACTAACACAGCGCCGATAATGCAGCAACAGGCCCCCGCGCTGAACCCGCTAACGTGATTGCTGGTCTGGGGATCGGAGCACTTCAAATGCCCCGGGTACGGGAAATGCGTGGATCGATTGGAATTGTAAGTGGAGCTGAGTGCATTGTTCAGTCTCTTTTACACAATCTTCCTCTGCATATGCATATCATGCCCCCCTGCCCCCCCCCCATAAGAAAGCCTTAGGTAATAATGTTATATCCGTATGTAAACGGTATTACATTTTGCACTTAAAGAGTAAATGCCCACGCACATTGCAGGTGAAAATGGTTCCCCTTTCACTCAAAGTGCTTGCTTTGCAGATCCAGTGCACAACAATAATGCAGGTGTGTTTAAAAGTCACGTCACAGCAAAACACATCGCATACTTGATGCCCACATCCTCCGCAGGAGACAATCAGCCTACCGGTAATGGCTCTCTCAATGAAGCGCGTGAGAGGCAGATATTCGCTGTCAAGCCATTTATATCAGCCATAACTGAAAACATACAGAGGTAAAGAGGGCTAGAGACAGACAGAAGAGAGACAAGAGGGAGGGAGGGAGAGAGAAAGGGAGGGGGGTGTGGGGGGGGGGTGCTGATTCCAACGGTGGCCTCCGACCCCTTTCATTTGTCTTTCAAGTCCCTGATTCAGTTCCACAAAAATGATGTGTGCTCCTTGTGCAAGAGTAAGGTGAAGGAGGCCCTGGGCTGGAGATTGCTCATTAGATGGAGAGGGAAAGACCCCGCGGACCTCTCAGATCCTGAAGCCCCTCAACAGCAAATAAGCAGATACCTCTTAATTGTCTGTCTGTTTAGTATGCCTGGAGCAGCAGGTGGCAGGCGAACAGCGATCTCTCTGTGTGAGCGCGGGGGATGCGCTGTGACTCCGGACCCTCATTGCCATGCCTCTCACTGGGGCTCGCTCGAACATTAGCCCTCTCGTTCAGGCTCTGAAAATGAGCTACTTGGTGTGATTGGCCGGAATAGTGGCAGTAACCAGTGTCTGCTTTCACTGAGATTGGGTCATGAATATGAAATGGCCAGGGCATGCTGCCACAGACAAAAAAGAACAAGCACACACACACGCGCGCACACACGCGCGCACACACACATGCACACACACGGCTCTTTTATACGTGCATTTCACCTTAACCCAAGGGCGCTGGTAAATGTGACAATTTCAGTACTGAGGGCTTGTGATTATAAGAGTCACCCATCTACAAAATGTTCACTGAATATTGACATGCACATATCTCTCTGTAATGTCTGCATGTCACAAGATCTCCCTGGTATTTTGGTGTCGACAAAGGCAGGGTTTTTCCATTTAGCGTATCTCAGTTTAGCCATGCAGCTGGATGTAAGCAGCAGGCAGTATCCTGTTGAGATGTATGTCAATGACACACAAAAGGGTCAATACCTCTGTACCTGCTTTTGTGAGTCCGGTCCGTGGCTGGAAGTCAGGAATGCTCTCTCCTCTCCACTGCATCTGTGGGCATTGTTGTGACTGCTGTTGTAGTTGGCATCTGTGGCATGGCTATTTGAAGTGGATAGCTATCACCACCACCACCACCATCACCACCACCACCACCTCCACCTCCGCCCCTCCCTTCCAGTCCCTGAGGAGTAGCCTGTCAGATGAGCTATTTATCGCCTGAGTGTCTCCACCTCGGAGGGGGGCGCGGCATGTGAGCGCACGTCCGTGACAGGGGCACTCACTTTGATTAAGCCGGAGCTGAGCCGAGCCGAGCCGAGCCGCGCTGTACCGTAACAGTGTATCTCAACAAACAACAGCGCCGAGCAACTATTTCTGGGCAGAGTCCCAATGGTCTCACTTTCTCCTCTCCACCTTTCCCTCTTCCGCTGTCTCTCTCATTCTCTCACCCACTCACAAGTTCACACATACTCCTACACACGCACACACACAGAAGCAAACAAACACACATGCACACACACACACACACACACACACACACACACACACACATACACACACACACACACACACACACACACACACACACACACACACACAGACATACACATCCAAATACGCAGGCAAGACGCATTACTGTTCTGCAACTGGGATTTCTTTGACATCACAGTGTGTGTCCAATAACAGAGGGCATGCTGCAAGATGAGGGTAAAAGGGCAAAATATTAGTTCCCTCCTACACTGTTCTCCTTGGGGGAAGTCTCCCCTTTAGATTAATGTGAATGGAGTTGTGCAAAGGCCATATTGGTCTTGTTTTAACTGCTCCAATGAGTCCATGGTGGGAGGTATTGACTGCAATACTCTTTGAGGTCAATGGGAGTTCACAAGCCCAGATCATATTTACGACAGTCTATAAAACTCCGGCCTTAAAGGATAGCTCTGTGATAGCCTCAAAAATTTGCTTGCATTGATTAGCGCTCTTTGCTTGCAATGAGAGTCATCGCCTCATGCCATTTAGCCATTTCCCCAGGTTTTCTCACTTTTATTTTATTTTTTTGCTTTAAGCTGTGAAAGGCTTTTGCATCTGCTAACAGCAGTGGCATCAGTCCTCTTTCTCTTTCTATTACTCTCGCTCTCCATCTCTCTCCTCAAACACACACACACACACACACACACACACGCACACACGCACACACATGCACACACGCACACACACACACACACAGTATTCCCCATCCCACTCTCTATTCCTTCACCAGTAGGTCGTACATTAAGCAGTTACCACGGCTGTGGTGAGTGGCTTGACCTCTCTGTCAATCAGTCCATTTAGGCCATATTGCAGTGTAAGAGGATTGACTCTTTATGGGGATAATATCTCATCCTCGCCGTGACTCTCCCCACCCACTCTCCCATAACCCCCGCCCTCCCGTGCGGAGTCACAACTCCTCTCGCCCCGCCGATGACGCAGAGATATTCCCCCGGTGATGCCCTTGGATGTCAATACTGCGGCATTGCACTGGATCCCGTCTCCTTCACTCGAGCCCTTTGAATATTATGGCATATTGAAAGGGCTCAAGGAAACAAAGGATCCCGTGCAATTTGGAAGTTCGAAAAAGGGAGCAGTGGGTTTGAATAGAATCTAAAAACCCACCTGGGTCCAGGCGATGTTTAATGCATCCACACAGGGGCCAGCTAAAAGCTCATGCTCCTGCCCTTAAGGGTCATACAGTCGCAAGCTATTCGCTAGTCACCAGCTCTTCAGAGGCTATGACAGTGATTACGTGAGCTATTTTCTAAGTTTAGGGGCCCTTTTTGCAGAGCAATTTCTTTTGCTTTTACCCGTTTTCTCCATTTTGCTCCATCGCATTAAGCAGGCCTAGACCTACGCCCTGCTGAGAATTCTGTGTAATCTCTAGTTTGGGCTGACACCCCTGTCATGCTGAAGAAAGTGGAAAAGGTGGCACAGCTGCTCTATTAGGGGAGGGCTGGAGGAGCAAGAGAGGGGAGCAGAGGTTGGCCAACGAGAGCCCTCCCTTTTACCCTCTAAGCCTGGCACTGCTGCAGGGGGAGGCCAGTCAGAGCAGCATCTGTTTAGCCACCGTCACCTCTGGAGATGAAGAGCTAGGAGCTGCTCACTTCATTTCCACCAAATCACCTCTCCCCCTGGAGAAAAACACCAAGGGGAAGACAGAGAGATGTGGGGGAGCGGAAATTCCCTCTCATCTGTAAATGAGTTCATCCTTCAGAGATAAAGCACCTCCATGCATAATTTGCAGGCAGTGGAGAGAGAGAGAGAGAACGAAAGAGAGAAAAAAGAGCGAGAGGAACGTGACAAAAGTGTGTGTCTTTGTACATTCGTGTGAGAGTGTGTATTTGAGAGAGGGGGGTTTGCTCGAGCAAAAGAATGAGAAACGGAGTAAGAGGGACAGGAAGTTTCAGCTCATTAATCTCAGTCCCTGTTCTATTCCCAAAATTCATTCTCTCTCTCTCTCTCTCTCTCTCTCTCTCTTCACCCTGTGTATGTGAGTGTGGGTTTGTGTATAAATAGTCAGAACAGAGACAGAACATCGTTAACTGCTCTCTAGGTCAGTATGGCAGTATAAACTGTGGTCATATTGAAATGTATCATAAGCAAAACCTTTGAGTTGGGCACTAAAATCCCAGTGATTGGAGGGAAACATGGCTCTTTAGCCTCTCTCCTCCTGGCAGTTCACTCCTTTTTAGAGGTGCTTCATGATAGTGCAATGCTATTTTTTGCCTTGTCTGTGCAACCAGTTTATATTGTGCTAAGCCTAGATCAATACCTGTGCCATTTTTCTGTAACCTCTCACACCTGACACTTTGACACCAATTCGCCCTGATGGATGACAAAACTCTGCCAGTCCACATTTGTCACCCTCTAAAGCCAGAGAAAGGGACCTTTCGTTTGGGGTTATAGTCTCTAACACCCCCCCCCCTTTCTCCCTGAATCTGGCCATTTTTTTCATCCCCATGGAGGAGTCTGCCACTAGTTGTCACCTGGGGAATGATTCTCGTCGACAGTAAGCCCAGACAGGCATGAGGGAAACCCATCAACCTCCAGCAGTATCAGTTTGTGGCTCATCCCTCCGTTTTAGAGTTGAGTGAAAAGAGGAATTATTCGTTTTTTCCCCCCTTCTTCCCAGCGGCTTAAGACAGCATTGTGAGTAGAAGTTATTATCATGCCATATAATAGGAGAGGCATGACATTTATGTTTTTTTTCAAGAGGGGGAACGAAGGAGGCGCCGGGTGTCAAAACACCCGAAGATTCCCTCCTGACTCAGGGCTTGTTGTTTGAATGCAGTCGGAGGGGATTTTCCCGAGACCCTCTTCATCCACAGCAGTTACGCTAGTCTCTATGTCAGAATCTGTAAGCACTGAGCTTTAGGCAGCTTTCCTCTCCATAAACCGAAACCAACATCCAGTTATGTCGGTTGTCAAGAAAGCAGACTGGTGTGCTGCTCTGAGATGCAGTTGGCTCTGAGCATTCTCTATCGACTTTTGTGTCGTTTCACTGTTATAGTAGTTTGCCTAAAGGAACTCGCTCATGTGTCTAAAGATGGACAAACAGAATTGACCTTGGTTGGGTTTTTTTAGTCCATGTTATGAATGTGATGGGAATAAGTACCGTCTATCTTGATCATTCAGGTTTGATTTCCCCAGTCCAATACCCAGTAAAATCATGTTTGGTTGTATCCCTTCAATTATTCATGTTGGCACGCATTTGTAAAACAATCTTAATGACTGCTTAAGCACCACCAGTAATTGGTTATTGGTATCCTCAGCCTGAAACATCATTACGGCACAGAATGTGTCAAATCAATAATAATTAGCCGATGTAAGCTATTTCTTTTTATGTTTCCTCCCCTGCGTAGTTTCATTAAACTGTTGTCGCTGTTGGCAGGTTCTTTTTAGAGGGAATATGACCATATTGCTAACCATTGATCTCAGGTTCCTGGCCATATGCCAACTCTGATAACAGTATAGGCTGATTTGATTGTACCACAATTAGCCAGTTAATTGCATCACACATAAGGTAACAACCCTTCCCAATAACATGATAAATCTCAGTCTGCTTCATTTGGGTGGTATTTGCATGTTTGCCTACTAAACATCATGCAAGAAGTTCAGCAATGCTTATAGAAAACGCACAGCTTTATCTTATTTTCCTATATTATATTTTCATTAGTAGGGCGTCCTGAATCTCCATAAAGCAAAAAGGGTATTTTGGAAAGATAATGCGTATGGATACATCTACAAATATTTGAAGGGCAACAACAAATCAGATGCCTCAGCTAGTTTTCCCGTTGCTTAAAATAATATAAACTGTAATGGCAGAACATGACATGACATTACACAACACATCTGTGCATTTACAGCAGGACATTTTCCCGGTTCAGCTCTCTCACATGGCAGCATTTCAAGATATTCGATGCACATCTCTCAGTAAGAAAACAAATGCCCCATTCCCTTTGGTGCTATTGGCCCAAACGCTCGCAGGCTGGATTGAGCTATTCTTGCAGATTGATCAGTTCAAAAATAATCAGCTTTCGATTTACCGACCCTCTGAATGGCGAACGGTGTCTGTACTTTATCCAGGCACAGAGATCATCAAAGATCATTGTCTGATCTCTCTCTCTCTCTCTCTCTCTCTCTCTCTCTCTCTCTCTCACACACACACACACTCACAAACGCTCTCATTCTTTCCCATACTCTGATATGGATTGTGTGTGGACACATCTTTGGCTTTATGGGTTAAATCATATTAGCCCAGCAGATTGTGTGGAAAGAGCCTCTTCATCATCAAGGCTTGCCTGATGTTTGGAGAACTCTGTGTTCTCCACAGTCAGGGGAGTTCCAGGTGTGAGTGAGGGTGAAAGGATCACACCTCATTCAGGACTATTGAAAAGCCAATTCCATTTTCTAATATTTGACTTCATTGAAATAATGATTTCACACTGAATTATTGATCGTTCCTCCAGGCTTCAAAGACAGTGAGAGGCCACATAGAGTGCTCAGATGAAGAGGTTGGACTGAATGTGGTCATAATGAGTAACTATGGGCACCAGGCAGGGCTGTACATTTATGTAACTTTGTGCTACAGTGCTACAGTATGTTTTGCAGCACGAGCCACTAGATATCGCGAGCCACTAGATAGTATCGGTATAAAACCATCTCTGAAAACGGTCACAGGCAGGGCAGTTCATCACGGTTCATCAGTTGTTGTCAGGAACTAGGCCTAATGCAACTGGCATGATAAAATGTAGCATTTTAGCACAATGTGTATGTTCCACTTTATAGCCCTGGCGCTGGGTACAAAAGTCACACACACACACACACGCACACGCACGCGCACACTCACACACACACACACACACACACACACACACACACACACAATTATGTACATATTCAGGTGCACAGACAGATTAGAGTGTAACATCGGTGCATCCTGTCACAGTATGGAGGTGTTGTGAGTAGCTCATTAGCTATTTGGATACCTAGTAATAGAAATCAATTACCCTCCTGTAGTTTTCGCTGTGTACATGAACCCAGTTCCTGTTGCATTGTGAGCACGCTGCTGCTGCTATTGATGTAATTGTCATGTACCCAGTTTAATGCCATCTCATTTTGTCATGTTGCCCCCTCCGAGCTCCTAATAAGCTCTTGATTGTGTCTGCATGAGTGACGCAAAAGCGCAAATGTGGAAAAGGAAAATTCTTGTAGACAGTGTGTCATGGTCTAGCAGTATTTTCCATGATAACCTTTACAAATGCTGGAAAGAATTAAACTTTTGCGCTGTGAATAAAGGCAGTGTGCTCAAAAAAATAAAAAAATAAATAAGATTGTGAATTATCAAATTAAAACAGCAATTGTTGGTGTGAAAATGTAATCAGGCTGATTAATTTATATTCAAATTATGTATAACAATAGCAGAGTCCCTTCAGACAGTGTTGTTAAGATTATTTTGGACAGTGCTTTTTGGAGCTGAATTGGGCTCTGAGAGGACTAAATGGCTACAGACCCTGAAAGGATGAAGAATCTGTCTTCATTAAGTCTCATTCAGATGTTAAACATAACCTTGAGGATTTCTCCTTTTCCTACATTCACTCTGGTGGCCAATAGCCTGAGAGTTTTAATCACAACAACTGTTGTTTTGTGACATTTTGGTTAAGCCTAAACAGGAGAAAACATTTGCTGCCTAATCTCCAAACCGTGTCTCGCATTGTTTTGTTTTCTTCTGAAAGATGAAAAATAAAATGCTTTATGGTCATGACATTTCTGTACCGCATCCCGTTTGCAAGGCGACAAGACTTTCAGATAGCACTTCTGCTGGAGAAAGCAGTCAACGGTGAAATGCATGGCAACAAGGGAATCCATGTGCATCTATGTGAAAACTCAGCGAGCAAGCAAATCCCAGTGGGTGGCTCTGACTCAGGAACAGCAGAGCAGTCAGTCAGATCCCCTGTGTTTTGCCTTAATTGTTACTCAAGAGCTGCCCTTGTAAGAAAATTAATTCATTTTTCCTGATGCTTTATTCCCCCCTACCCCCTACCCCCAACCTCCAAACACACAAAATAACATGGGCACTAGTTCACTAATTTGGCAATGATGCCTCCCTAGCTTCTTTGGCTGACTTGGTGGCTAGGGTTGCTGTGAGAGTTGAGGGTTTTTGTGTGAGACTCTATTGGGATTTGCTGCTCCCATAAGACCCGACGTGTTTCCTGCAGGGGCACAGCAGACCCACTGAGGCCTGTGCCCATGTGGGAGGGGCTGCTGATTCTCAAACCGAGGCCTGGAGTAACACCAGCGCCATGGAAGACTGCTGTTTGGGGCCCACGAGTTGGAGTTCTCTTGGGGCAGGATGGAGAGGGGAGGGGGCAAGGAAAGAAGGGGGCTCTAAAACAAAGCTTTTTCTTCCACTCAATCAATGATACAATGCTGAAGTTACTATGGTTTTGTAGCCTTTCAGGTTTTCTAGATCAACTATACTGTACATCTTTTCTCTCACTCTCTGTCTTTCTCTTTCTTTCTCTTATTTTGTATGCCCAGAGGTTAGAATATCTGGTATGGTATTATTTTACCACAGTCACAGAGATATTAATTCATCATATTTTAATATGGCCTAATAATTACTCTGAGCTGGCTTTCAGCAGCTCTCTAACTCGGACTTGGACTACTTGGAGGCTTTGGCCCCCCCAAGTTTTGAGTTTAATTACTAGATTGTACATGGGATTGAACAAGTGATATTCACATCAGGGCTCGACATTAACGGTAGCCCAGTAGCCCCGGGCAACCAAATTATGACAAGTGGCAACCAATTCCTCACTCCTGGTTGCCCCTGTGGCAACCACAACATTGCCCCGTTTTTCCTGTAGTTTGATTATTATTTTATTTTTTTGTTATAATCATCAGTACATACATTTCAGCATTTCACACATGTGGTGGGCAACGTAAACCTAATTTCCTAATAGCCTACTCGGGATGGCCCGGCAAATGAACGCAGGTAATAGTAAACAAATTAACTTTTCAAGTAGGCATGGAGATTATAGTGTTGCACGGTTCACCGATACTACAAACTAAAAATACCACAATGCCTAATGTTAGCCTACTTTACGATACTTTTACAAATGTCCGTGTTCTTCTGAAAAAGCCTAACATGCGTGTGCGCAAGGCACCCTCTCCCCTAGAAGCTAGCCTGTGCGTCTTTCCCCCCTCACACACACACGCGCGCAGCAGTGCCATAAACAGCGAAACATGGCTGCTAGTTTAAGTGATGCTATTGTAACACACAATAATAGGCTAATATCAAGTTGATTTGCTCTCTTGCATCTCTCAAATTTATGTTGCTAACCTGTCTAGGCTATGGGATTTAGGCCATTTAGGCCTACTTTTGGGTTCATTTAGAAGGCTACGCAACCGTGGCAAACTTTTACATCTGGAGAGAGCTCCTGCCATGCCGCTAGCTCAGGTCGTATGTCCTTCGTGTAGTGGTCACTAAAATCATTAACATTAGAAGAAACTTATCTCTTCTATGATCCCAAAAAGATTGTCTTCGACTTGTTTCATTTTCGAACATTTATTTAATGGAATGTTATAGAAACCAATGAATTGCACCTCTGATTGCATCCCTATGCGTTATGCGCAACTATTATTATTCACTAGTGTAGACTGTGTTGGCTAATTACTCTCACCACGTATTTCTTAAAGTGACAGGCACTCAATTACACCTACTGTACACACAACCAATGTGCACTCAATTAGCCCTACACACCACATGAAACATATTGTTGATACAGAGTATGTATCCAAGGCATTAAAGATATGCCTTATTTTAGTGCACATAGAAAACTGAAATAACAAGCCTTTAATAATGGGGCAACCATTTTTTTGTATTTGGCAACCAAAACCTCATGCCTGGTTGCCCAGTTGGCAACCACTTTTAAAAGCTAATGTTGAGCCCTGATTCACATCATTAATTGATTGAATTACAGACCTTAGGCAGTGGCAGCAGATGTTATAACCATCATGTCGTGGCATGAGGATATCTGTCACGACACGGTCACAGGCTTATAGGCGTAAGCCTTTACCATCGCACACAAATTCACAGAAGCAGAATTCTGATGTTCATGAATGCATTTGCATAATCAGGAAGATGAGTAATGGATGGGTGTTGTAACACAATCAGGGAATAAACACTCATACATTCATCAGCACATGCACTTTGATAAACACCCTATTTTAAGATAGCTAGATGTGCATGTAAAACAGTTGTGTCCACTGAGGAGATTCTTAGATTCAGCATGAAGTGCTTCTGCTACAGTGATTTAGGACCAAACAGAGTGCTGTCTGGTGTCCCCATATGAAAAAGAGGGAGAGGGAGGGAGAGAGAGAGAGAGAGAGAGAGAGAGAGAGGGAGAGAGAGCGAGTCAGTCATGTCACTTGCCAAAGGAATAGCTCTCCAACCCTGATTTATTGGCCAAAGCCCCGCGGCAGTGAAACACAAGACGGAGGCCTTGGGTTCATGGACTGCTACTGTTTGTACCGGAGAAACTTCAACAGTTTTTACACATAAATGGGCAAGTGTCCTCCAATATGATAATCTATGCCCAGAAGCGCTCAGTGTTATTGTTCCGCAGATGAAAAAAAACAACAGATTGATACTTTACGGCCCGTCTCTCCTCACCTTTCCCAGAACACAAGGTTTGTGTGCTGTAATTAATGATATTGACTCTCGGTCTCCCTCTGCCATGTTGCCCGGTGTGACTTGTGAATGAATTGTCATTCAGTACACACAAACTGATATCGTACTATTAGCAAAGCCGTGTAAAATAATGGAAAACAGTAGGAGAAACGCATAATTTGGAAAACAATCTTAACACAGCAATTTTGTTGTACATAGATTAAATATGTCTTATTGTGTGGAATTGCATTTGTATTACATTCATCAAAAAAAAAAATTCACTGGTATATTTTTTAAAAAAAAGCAGAAAGCAGTACAATACAGAATATGAATATGATTTTCACAGACATAGTATAAAACCCTAAGATGGCTCCTGTGTACGTCTCCGGTGTAGCCAGTCCATAGCAACAAGGCAGTGCGCTACCTGCTGTAAAGTGATCCCGTGGCCTTTCGAGTGTCACAGCAGGGTCTTCCTGTCCCCTCTGTCTTAATGCATATTTATTGGCTGCTGCTGATGAGCTATCGTTGGATTCTCTTTAAAGAAGAGAGGCCTCTGTTCCTTCCTCCTTTCTTCTGCTTCGCTCGGTGCCCAGAGAATGCCCGGGGTTGTGCGAGGGTGGCACTGTGCTTGGCATGTCACATATCTCATTGTGTAATTCCTGCTGTCAAATCGGCGGTTGCCGGGGCAATGGCATCACGGGCCAGCCACAGCGGAGCGGTGAAGATCACCAGTGTTGACGTGTGTGTCAGTGTGATTAGCGAGAAATTAGCAAAGCACCACTAGGAGAGAAGGGAAGGGCCGGCGACACGCTACGGGCTCATCAGTCATCTCCTTATTTCAGAGAGAAGAGAGAGAGAGAGAGAGAGAGAGATAAAGTGTGGGATGCACAGAATAATGAAGAAAGAAGAAGGAAGAAGGTAGAAAAAAGCAGAGAGAGAGAGAGAGAATTTCTGAGAAACAGAGAATTCATGGTATGAAAGGCAAAATATTAGAAAGCAGGATGAAACGACGGTATGAAAATAGATAAGAAGAGAGACTTTGTTTGAGATAAGAGTGAGAAAGGATCAAGGAAGAGATGGGAGGATAGAAGCAGACAAGCGGAGAAAGAGGTGGCTTGAGAAAGGGAGGTGGTGCGTCTCCTATCGAGAGTAAACGTTCCTTTTCCGTGAGCCATTAAGTTTCGGCCGCACGCAACTAGGCCAAGGGGACGAGAAGGGCCTGGCCGAGGGCCCTGTGAGGCTGTGGGGTGTAACGGAGCTCGAGGGGCCTCTTTCTCTGGGCAGCCACCGCGACGTAATGGTCCTTGTAATTTCCTCCGCTCATCCTCGGGGCCCCGCAGACAGCTGCAAACATCAGCGCCGTGGCGTCTGTTCCCCCCTTTGCGAGAAAAGAAAGACCTGACAGCTCCGCTACCTCTCCTGGCAGCCATCTTGACCCCTTGACCCCTCTCTGCGGAATTGTTGCAGTAGGCGGACACGGGGCTGAGCTCAGATGGAGTGACTGACAGGGTCAGGAGGACAGGCATGCTGGAGCATCACACATGGCATGTCATCTTTGTAGGCGGTTGACCGCATGGTGGCCTCTTGCCAGTGTATTGCGTCTCTAATGATTTGAGTGGCATTGTTCTTACCATGTTGTCAGTAATAGCCTCTGGAAAAATATGTGTTGTGTGATAAGGGCCTTGAAACTATAGATAGATCTTTGTTCAAAGCTGGCTGTGAGCTGACATCATATTATCATTGTTGATCTGACATTTTGAAAAATGCTTGAAAAAAAAAGACAAAATAAAATCATAAATTCACCCATGCAGTGGATTAATAAACTTAAATCAGAGATGTGAGATTAAAATAGAATTCCCTTTCCCTTTTCCTGACGTCTTTTCAGTCTGACCTCGGTGATGCATTACTCTTTACATAACCGTGCAGACAGTGTGTGTGTGTGTGTGTGTGTGTGTGTGTGTGTGTGTGTGTGTGTGTGTGTGTGTGTGTGTGTGTGTGTGTGTGTGTGTGTGTGTGCGTGTGTGCGTGTGTGCATGCGTGCGTGTGTGTGTAGCAGCCCTGGTCTGAGGTGATGGCAGGGGGAAGCAGGAGACGGATGGGAAGGCTTAAATGGCGGACTGTTGGGATTTACTCCTGCCCCCCATCCTACCCCTCACCTTCACCCACCCCCACCTACTTCCGTATGCCCATGCGTCCCTCTCTGTGCACCAGATGCAGAGTGATGAGTCAGGGCTAGCCTCTGTGCATTGTTTATTAAAAGCAGGCTCCTTGGCTTGCGCCAGCCGTCCGCCTCTTACTTAGCAGCCGCGTTATAAACATGTCTGGATCGATAGCAGACATGAGATGCACAAGGGGTGGGTGGAGGCGGTGTGCAACCCTGACCTGTCTGTGCTCACACTTATGTAAGAAATGCTACAAATATCCGATGTGTGGTTGTGCTTCTTATTAATTAGGTCATAGTTTTGTGACTTGGAACTGCAAGTGGCTTTACATTGCATTATGGTTTGTTATAATAATAATACTGTGTATATTATTACATTACTGTTTATTGTAGAAGTAAGTAAAGAACATTTACTGTATGTTTTTTGGCTAACATTTGGAACAGAAACAGCATTTCTTGATTTTCTGATGAGCCCTATTTGACCTCCAAATAGAATCCCTAAAAAATAATCTAGATATCATATGAACTTATCTGACTTCAAAATTCAGTGGTGTGTCCATGTATATTGACAGATAAACATGGATAGGATCATGGTTATGAGAAGATCATTTGGACTCATGGAAACATTTTACTAATGATCGAGAGAATAGGTACTGTACAGGGATTTATAGATTTATTTATATTTTTAACAGTAAGAGCAGCACAATTTTCAACAGTGGCCAGAAATAATCATGTTACATCCATTCCATTTAAAAACAAGGATGGGGGTTGGAATCTGGTCAGCCTACTTAAGGTCTCATACCCTAAAAGTCTATCAATGTTGATGCTGAATCGTTAGCTTGTAGATTAGAATGAAATGAAATTGCCTGTGCCAGTACGAAGCTCCAAACCTCAGCCGTAGTATTACACTGACTTTTTTGCGTTGATCATTATGTAGTGTCGACTCGCTCTTTTGGAAACTCACCATCTGTGTGTGACAGTAAAACAAGTCGGTGATCCACAGGCATCAGCAAAGTCTTCTCAGAAATGGAAAATCACACTATAGGTGTCCATATGGCCATCAGGCGCCAGTGCTAATTCGAGTGCAGCACAGATCATTTGATGAGGAGTTGCTACAGAAATGAGCCCAGCCTCAGTGACCATTAGCCTGCCAGCCACACATTTGTAGCTCCTTAGTCATTCTTTCCCCAGCAAGCCTGGAGCTCACAAAAGCCTGTGATTACAGTTTAACATATGCCTTTGCTTGCTGTTATTCTTTTTCTAACGCTTCTTTTCAAGGGAGCCGGTGGTAAATGTGTTGCTTTAATCAGGAAGTTGTTAAAAGACAGCCATGTTGGTAAGCGACAGATGAGCTCACTGTCTCTAATTAAACAGCCAGCAGTTACAAAGGGCTATCAGAGAGAAACAGTGTGCCGAGACACGGGGGAAGTCAGTGATCCAAACAAAAAAGTTTGGATGAGTGATTTGCTCCATATTCAGACAGGAGGGAAAAGGGGAGCAGGGGCTTTGAGCCGCTACCTTGCAGGACAACTGTGTGAGCAGAATGCTTAGCTCCGACAGGCTAATTTATCATAGTCCTGTTGCCAGGGCAACTGGAGTTCTTGGGAATCATGTGATAGCAAGCAGTTTCTGTTGACTAGTCTCTGAGTGACTGTCGTCTTAAGGGAGTATGTCTCTGCTGGTCTGTCAGAGAGGGAGAGAGAGGAACCACAAAATGAGATGACTGACATTTCTTCTAATACTCAATACCAGCTGCCTGTTGAGGAGATCAGCTTCACAGTCCAAATTCATTTTGATTGCTGCTTGAAAAATAAAAGCAGTCTAAACACTCGTGTCCACAGTCAAGTTTGTGCTGTGTTCATCTAATGTCCTCTGGAGTGGCTCATGTTGTGTTGTTTGTGGGTTTAACACAACACACACAAATAAATTTGAATTAAATCTATTAAAGTGACGCTAACTGAGAAATGCTTTCTGACAGTCTGGCTGGCTGCCTGTGCTTCTGCTCAGGGCTCTGTGTGGTTTTATCTATGGGTTAGTTAAAACCATTGGCTGGAGCCAGACCTCCAGTGGAGTTTTTACTGCAGGATCTCTGGTAGCACAGCAGACAGTCCCCTGTGCAATTGTCTCAGTTCATTTGCTCTGAGCAGGCCTCGCTTATGTAACGCTAGGGCTTCACAGCCATACAACACATGGCTAGTGTCATCAGGAGTGTGTGGGCTTACGAGTGTGCTTGTCTCTCTGTCCATAGTTGTAGGCATGTGTTTGGTGTTCGATTTGTGCGTATGTGGATGTCTGTATGTGTTTATACTTTCTTGTTGTGATTGTAGAGCCGGTTGTCAACATTGGCTGGAAGATGTTTTTGCCTGTTTTGATTCCCTCACCCATTGCTCTTGTCCAGCGTGGCTGCAGCCTGCTGTCCTCAGGTGTATGTGAAACATGTTCATTTGCCAGCACTGCTGCACAGCATCAGGGCGTATGCTGCGAATCAGTATCTATTGCTGGACCATGCCACAAATCCACAACCGGTCTGTTTCACTGCTGACTGGAAATACATAGTATTTGTTGTCACTCTTGCAGCATCTCTATACACCTTGTTTGTTGTCCTTCCAGCTTGTATCAACAAAAATGCAGTGCATTCCCCCTGTGATCTTAGGTGAGCAAGAACAGTCGGCAAGCAGCAAGATATAACCGTGATATAAACTGACAAGGTTCACAAAGTACTTTGACCCAAAGGAAAACATAAGTAAATTTCAATACATCAACTATCACCTTTTTTTCCATTTGTCTTCAATAGCTGTGTAATCCTGTTGGGTCTCAAAGAGGCTCAAAGAGAATTATTCATCCTGAGTTGCATGCAAAGTTGGGATAAATCCGATTCTGTGCTAGGAGAGGATTTTTTAAGGGGTTGCCCCTGGGTAAGAATGTACTTGTTGCACAGGTGATGAAAATCTGGGCGATTTCAGTGATAAACCATTTAAAGGGAGGCTCTTAAACACTGATGCTACAAAAATTAATGCAGTAATAAACAGTACATTATCAAACCCATTATATTTATCTTGTCATGCTGTGTTGGACTGATGCTATGGAGAAGGGTTAGCTCATGTGTAAAGAACGTTTAATGAAGTGAGATGAAAGTAGGAAAAGGGAGCATTATTGACTGATTTTGCTCAAGTCATTGTTGGAGCTGCACAACTGGGTGGCATCTGTGTTTACCTTGGCCAGGCAGGGGATTTCTCTCAGAAGAGCCATAAGTGCTTGTTAATTCATTTTGCCCTTCAAAGACAGATCATAGCTCATCCCATGCTTTCCATGTGACGCCCTTTAGATATGAAAGCGCTCTTCATTTAGTAACCTTGCTTAAAAATGACCGTACTTGGTATGCACCAGATATAAATTTAGTATGATCTACAGTGTCTTGCACATATTTTTTAATCCATTTGAGTTGTGGATGGAGAAGAGGAAGATGGTTAGAAATAATGCTGTATTTGGTAACCATTCATAAAGTTAAATGAATTATTCTTTATTATGATGGCCACTGGATGATTATAATGGCAACTCATTCTTTATGATATGAGCTATTAATCCAATCCGATGATTTTTTTTTTACATTGTCTACACCGTCGTCAAAATTGGAATCCAGTTGAATGTTCCCAAACCACAATGAATGCACTGAGAGTGGTTGGCAGCAAAAGGCTATTAAAAAGGCACATTTGCTCTTTTCATCATGAAAGATGTAGAAGTCTGCACACTGCCCTCCATTCTACCCAAAATATAGCTCCCTAAATTAAAGGCACTCTTAACTCTCTATTTTTGTCTCCTGATCATCTCCCTCACATTTAGTAGCCCCAGAAAATTTGCAGTGAAGCAACTCTTTCTCCCTTGTGAGATGCTTCAGCTCTGGCTGTATTAGGACATTTTAATTGGGTTAGCTCATATGAAAGTACAACGTAAGCTGGGGTGTAATCTGGGTTTACGCTGGCCCAACATTAATCAGTTTTACATGGGCATTCAAGGGGAAGACAGCTGCCTGGCATCACCCGGCCCTGCCGGTTCAACACTTCCCCTTGGACTGTCCTGGCTCTTAGGATCCGTGTGGTTGGAATGGAGCGTGGGGAGAAAACAAAAGGCGCTGATGTGAAAGGGAGGAGGGTGCCGCCATTGTGCAGCCATTAGTGGCATTAGTGGATCCTTTCTCACTTTAATGGAGTAGAGAATCAAAGAGCCTGACTGGGACCTTGCTGCAGTCTTGCTGCCGTCAGAAATGATGTTGCTTGAATCCTGAATGATGTGTAACTGTAACAGTCTCTTACAGTCTGATCACATTAATATTTGTTTTTCTCTTTGATGAAATAGCAAGGCACAGTTGCTTGTTGCCGTCATTCATCAGTCATCAATACATGTATTTCATTTCTCAGCTGTATTTGAAAAGGGATTTCTGTGTGTGGTATTAGCAGTCTATTAGATGGTGGTTTAGTAAGTCCCAGGATGAAGACATCAGAGGACAGATTTTAATTTTGGCTTCTATCTTCTCCCTTTGATAACTTTCCAAGTCTATGGGAGATGACCTTTGCTCAGCAGCTTCCTTTATCATCTGACGTTCAGATAAACAAAATGGAGCCCTATTTTTATGAAGTCTCACCCGACCTGTTGGAAGTCTTGTCCAATTAAGAGACACCAGTTGGGGTGCCTGAATCCTGCGCCAACACAGATGACATTTCACTCTGGCCCCTACAGAAAAAAAATAAACACACAGTCAAGAAATTAAGAATTAATTTCAACCGTGTTCGGCGCCGGGATTCTTATCAAGCAACAAAGAGCCCCTCTTGTCCAAGGAGGAAACAAGGCGGAGAGGCGAGTTTGCTGAAATTGGCTCCCCAGCATCTTTGTGCTGCCCTTGATGTGTGACAGAGAATGTAATCATATTCTGTGGAAATGAAGTCCAGGAAGCTGGAATGGCGGGTCAGAAGAAAAGGTTTCCTGTATATCACCAAGCAAAATCAGCATGCTAAATGCTATCAGACAAGCTGTTTTCAAACATAGTGGAGATAACAGGGAAAAAGGAAGACCGGGAAGGAGACAGTTGATCTTCATGAGTCAGACCACTAAAAGGCCTGTCCTGGCTATTGTTCCATGCCTTCATAATGCTGTTAATTAAAACAAAACTGCATATTGCAGATACTCAGTAAAGATGCTAAAGCTTTAAGGTAAAGCCCTCCCCTTCTAAATAGATGATCAACTGAAATGGAGATGACACATTGCTCATGCTAATCTGCTCTACGCAAATAGCCTCAGGATGAACCTATTATTATCTTTCAAAGTTTTCATTAACATTCCTAATGAAGCACTAACACACGTTGTGTATTTGCCGAAACTAAGAAATCAGCAAAAGCCTTTCTGTTGCGTGTATCAACTTGGCAGCAAGCCCCGTCGGAGTGCAACATGCCCCGCAGGTGTTTATCCGTCTATGGAGCACAGGTGTGCGCCCGGAGCAAGATTAATTGGAGTAATAAGTTGTGTAACGTAAAATATAAGTTCCATAGATCTGATGGTGACCTCCCCAGATCTAAACCGCCTTGTTAAAATCAATATGGACGGGCAACTGCAATTTTCATTTTCATTAAGTAGCACTTTTGAGAGGAGGGGAGCCAAGTGCTGTGGGAATTTCTGCCTTGGATATGATGAGGTGTTGGCGTCCGGCAAGCACCCCTCTAATGCAGCTGAGAAAGAGCATAGCCATGCTAATTAATGTAGCACAGTCCTCGTCTTTAACAGACATCATGGATTCAAAGCACAGCTACCTTGTTTGTCCTCGCAATGCATTGGTAATTACAAGCAGGAAGATAATGAAACTTGATATTAGGTTGGTTTAATACCAAAGGGACATGTGTACTGTTGAACTGAACTGTTTTCCACCATTTAATAATGCATTTATATTTAGAAGTGGTATTTGTTTTATAATCAGGATGACTGTTATATTTTCTTCGTAGGCAACATAGCAAACATTTATATCACAGAAATGGAAACAAATCAGTCTTAATAATGTAGTATCATTACCATATTGTTTACATTTCACAGACATCATTTATAACAGGTCCCATTAGCTTAGTTGGCACAGAAATGGGGCCACAAACTACCTACACTACCGGAGCTAGAGACCATGTTTGTTATTTATGGATCACAAGAAAATTATGTTATATTAATATTTGATAGTTTCATAAATTCAAGTATAGCTAGTTTAATTGTATTACTACTCTAAAGCTGTAAGCTACTGTATGTATGGTCATGACTCTTAAAAGCATAGGTACTATCTGGTTGCAAAACTAGCCTGACTTAAGGTAACTACACTGGCAGTTGACAGGGACGGTACAGTATCTTTGATAGCAGACATGGTGTATTCGATTAATGTTAAGCAGGCTTGGTTGTTGATTGGCCTTTGTGGGAAATCCCTTACCTGTATAGCACAAGGAATGTAACGAGTCTCCTGTGTATGCTTCTTTGAGCAAGTTTTATAAGCGGTCATATTCATGTGGTTAACAGTATTTATATGGTGGACAAAAAAAGGATGCTAATACTGTAGTCATACATTATGGAACACCTTTGATAAATGCCCTCATACACATACAAGATGTTATCAAATATTTACTGGTTACCAAACGTCAGATATTGGAAGTACAAAATACATTGGATTAGAGTTTCAGGCTCTTACATCCAGGGTGTTGCACTTGTCACGCTAATTTATGGGAAACTGAAAAGCCATGTTTGGAGTGTTTACCCAATTCATCTTCTCCCTGTTACTCTTAAAAACATTTGATCCTGCATTGAGTGACAGAATGTGGAGGAACGTGATATAACACATGAGTAGCTATTTTTCATGGAGTATAACGATCAAAGCGAGTAGAGTGCTGCTGGGAGAATGGCAGACAATGTGTTGTACAGTGAACACACAATGAGAGGTTCTTGAGTTGTTTACATTAATTAAAGTGTGAATGCTGGAGCCTTATTGTGTGTGCTGTGATGATTCGCTTCCTTTTTCTCCCTTTCTCTCCCTTTCTCTCTCGTTCTTGATCTCTCTTCCACCCACACCCCCTCACCCTCCTCACTAGTTATTCATATATGGGTCAGCTGTAGAGTAGGGAGATGAATTCAAATATCCAGAGTGATGCATCCATCTCTACAAAGAAATGGGCGGCTATGATAAATCATTATCAGTGTACTGTTCAACCTGGTCACAATACATTGGCTGCCAACATATAATGACATAAAGTAGTAGCGAGTGGCCGTAAGGATTTAAAGGTGATTTTGGCTATTGGTAGAAGTAATTTCTTCATGTCTCGTTGTTGTGTGATTTACTATTATTATTATTATTCCTCCCTGCTTTTAACACTGATTGGAATATGAAACAGTGGGAATGTTGGAAAATGCCATCAGTTCATATCAGTTTAAGCTCTTTCTGGATGAGAATGGTGTATAATCCTTTTTAAAAGGATATGTGTTACTCAGTCTCATCTCTAGGGCTGTCTTCAACCATCTCAACTTCTCTTCTCTTCTCGTGTGTGTGTGTGTGTGTGTGTGTGTGTGTGTGTGTGTGTGTGTGTGTGTGTGTGTGTGTGTGTGTGTGTGTGTGTGTGTGTATGTGTGTGTGTGTGTGTGTGTGTGTGTGTGTGTGTGTGTGTGTGTGTGTGTGTGTGTGTGTGTGTGTGTGCTTGCATGTGTGTGTCTTCAAATTTTGAATTCAAATGACTGAATGCAAAGAGAGGATTTCCATCTTCCCTTGATGTAGCTGCACCATACCAGCACAGAGAATGCTGCAGTAGGTTTTATTTAAAATACTCTGCCCTCACTTGACATTGCAGCCCTCTATCTCAATTTGAGACTTCACTTTTATTAACCTTTCATACCTTACGTTGTATGAAATTTGGCCCCTTTAGTCTCTGTTGAGTCCAGTTCCATTTGGGACGCTGCTGAATTTAAAAAAGCGGATGAATTAATGGCAACACCAGCCAGAGAAGAAACAATTTGCTTAACTTTAAAGGGGACAGATTAGGTGAGCCCAGAGGTCTCTACATCATGTTTAAATAGAGGGCCTTAAATAGTTGGCTTATTTAAAATAAAAGCATATGGTGTACAGGAAAGGGGAAAGGATATATCCACATGCCATGGTGAATGAATCATCAACACCTGGACTGCTTTTGATAGCTCCTGGACACAGAAGACCATCTGTGTCGGGCTCTAAGTGCATGGAACAAAGAGACCTTTCCTTTTTCCTTAACACTACTGTTGGAAAATGCTCTTATACTGTATATCTCTCTATCTGTTTTATCTTTATTTTCATACTATATACTGGATTACTGCACACATACACTATACAGTATGTAATTTTGTCCAATATTAATCTTTGACTCCAATAGTACTATATGGAGAGCACTGGTGCTTACAGACCTGGTGAGATATGGTGTGGTGCTGCACCTCCTCTCAGTTTTGTTTGAGGTAAAGCTGAAATCAAGTGGTGGGTTTCAATGGCCTGTAACTCTAAGGGTCATTCGTATTGTTGTAAAGAGAGAGCGTATGCCCTCCTCCCCCATTCTCAGCCAGTCGGTGGGAGTCAGAGTGGCACCTCAGATGAATTTGGGCATGAATCTGAGCTGACTTTTCATTTCCATTTTGGTGCAGCACCCGTCCGTTGGCCACTGATGATCAGCGAGACCGCGCTGGAGTTGGTCTTCCACAACGTGACCTGCAAAATGGAGGCCAGGGCCGTGTGCTTATGCACAACCCACCCTCAGTGCTGCTGTTTAGTCTGACTGGCCTTTGAGGTCTGAAAGGGTGATAGATGCAATGGGGCATTTCTGGAGAATTCGCTTTTAAGGTTGTGTGTGTGTGTGTGTGCGTGCGTGCGTGCGTGCGTGCGTGCGTGCGTGCGTGCGTGTGTGTGTGTGTGTGTGTGAAAGAGAGAAGGAAGGAAGGAGAGAGAGAGAGGATGAGGGAGAGAGAGAACTGCGAGTATAGCCAGTGCAGGGATCTGGCCTCTGCTCATTCTCCAGCGCCGACACTAATCTCGTCAAATCTGTCCAGGATCTGTTGAGGTTCCCAACTCTTAATCTCACCGTCTTTGTCTGTCTATCATTCCCTTTTATGCGTTCCCGCTCGCTTTTTCTGATGTGTTCTTCTGCGTGCCGTTATCTCCTCTGGTGTTTGTCCTTACTCTGGGGGAAGCTATTCACTTCCCTATTTTGGAGCGGGCGGCTGATGGTCTCATCATATCTATTTGTTCTGCTGTCTATCTCTCCTTTTCTGTCTTTCTGCCCATCTGTCTCCCAGGGATATTTGTTTGTGCTACTCCTCCCTCTTTTCCTTTTAAAATATATGTACTCAATACTCAACCTATGTCCTCAGTCCTTCGTACCTTTCATATTTTCACTTAGAAAACATTTATTTATTATTATTATTATTTTTTTTTTTTTTAAATTGGGTTTATGTTCTTAAACCAGCATTACCTCAAATAACCTTTGATTTTCACCTTTTTGTCGTGGAGAGCAATCCACAGTGTTTCTCGGCTCAACGTTTTTATGCAGAAGAAACCTGGCGAAATGAAATCATTTGTGCTCGCCGTCTCTCGTCAGCTCATTAAGGAGGCTGTTAGGTGGCCGCCCGCAGCGCTGACGCCATCAGCGGCGTGTGAGTGTGCTGGTGTGTGTTCACTCGCGTGGCTCTGGTAGGAGTGTGGTAGACGTGGCTTGAGCGTGTGTGTGTGTGTGTGACGGTTATGTGTTTGAATCACGGAGGACTAACTGTGACTGTGCAGACGGACCCGCTCCCCCTACCGCATTCAGCTCTCGTTTTTCTTTCCTTTCTCTCTTTCTCCACAAATCTAAGCCTATCTTAGAGGAGAGAGACAGACACAGAAAGAGACTAATCTTCTTGTTCACAGACTTGAACGGCAACATGCCTCTGACACAGGAGAGAGAAAGAGAGAGAGAGAGAGAGAGAGACAGAGACAGAGGGGGTTGTTGTGTTGTTGCAGAGAGGTTAATTTAAAGCATTATCTCACTTCTTATTTTTCTCATTTCACTCAGGTGATGAGGGGTTGATTAAAGTGATTTATTTTGGTCCAGATTTGATAAAACTTCCATCCCCATCTTGTCCGTAATGTGTTGACCCAGGCATCGCAGATGGTGTTGTTTTGTTGTTTCCCCCCCCCCTCCTCTCTCCCTGGTTGTAATTTCTTTCCAATCAGCTTCACCTGCCTTACATGATGGGAAAAAAATATTTCGCCATGTCTCCTCAGTGGGGAATTATTGCCATGGAGACGTAGTAGTGGAGGAAACAATCTAGATATTAGCCAGCGCTAGTCCTGTAGTACTTCACACCTATCTCAGCCCTGTTACTGGGAAATGGGGCTTGGCCTCTGTAGAAGTCTTTTTTTATATAGGCTAGTTAAAGATGATAAATGATATCAAGTATTTTTCTATATTATCATTTAGAAACATTGTATCCTTGTATGCCTTCTATCTCTCTACCTTCGTATGTTCATGCTGATGTAAAATAAGTTCAAGACATTCATTCCATCTCTTCCATTAAAATGTCAGAAATAAATACATTTGAGTGACTGACAATGTTGGCATGTTAAGGCATTCTTGATGTGATCCCATTAAACTAATGAGGCAGAGATCGTCAAATTGTGCCATTTTTAGAAAATCATATTCTATGTCAGTGCCAGTGTCTTAATGTTCAGCTCCAACAGAAGTGGAGGGCAGAATGAAAGCTCCATTGGGTGGGTGGTGTTGTTGGGAGGTGGTGCTGAATGTGAGTGGGTAGGGACGGGATCAGCTTTGACCTTGTATGGGCAGCTGTCCCTGGAGCTGAGAGGGCCTGGGACCGTGTCCAGAATGAGCAGCATCAGCAGCTGAGACCCAATCACAGCCAAGACCCCCCCCCCCCCCCCCCCCCACGCCAAGTCTCCCAGGTTATAAGCTGCCCTGACCTATGAGGGATCATGCTGACACATGTACTGTAGCAAAACAGTGGAGTGATAGTTCAGATTTTTTTTTCTTTTTTACCAACAGTGGGCCAGATGTACTAAGACAGCGCTAATAGCGAGTTTTTGTATGCGCACAGTGCGAACGCTGTGCTTTGCTATATTGCGTGGAATTTACTAAGCTATCACTTCATTACGTTAACTGCGTTCAGTGCTGCCCGTTCCCGCCCCCTGTACCACGCCAATTGCGCGCATGCAGAGCTGAACATCGAGCGCAGTTGAATATTACAACATTAAAACGAATCAAAGTTTAGCGATCATACATGATACAAAGAGATGTCAACGAGCAGCGACAGACAGAGTAGGCCTAGTAGTTCTACAAATCCACTTAAAAAATACTTGATCTATTTACTGCACGTAGACTTGGGATATGATTTAATGCCTAGTCTAACATATTGGGAAGTGTTGGCTATGTCGTGAAAGAGAAAATACGATTTTAGAGAGGCAAATAAAAGTTAAGGTTGCTTTTGACATAGTACAATGAAGAAAACGGCTGCTCTGAATATTGATTAAGCTGATAAAAAAGTTTTTCATATAGACGCATTTAACCGCAATCTGGATTACACCTGCTTTCAGAAGGCGGAAGTTTTTCAACGCAAAATAGACGTGCGCTGTTTTCATACATCTGGCGGAATACTTAATCAATCGCTATTAGCACCTCTCCTCCCCTGTACTTGCGCGTTACACCCATTTTCAGCTGATCCGCCCAGGAATTAATATGCATGACACGGAAAAGCGCAAATAGCCATTTTCAGCTCCCACGGCAGGCAGTCTGCGCGTTTCCCTCATTGCGGCCTGTCTGTACATATCCTCCCCATGTTTATACGCGCACGTTACGCCTGAAATGGGCGCAAAACGTTAGTACATCTGGCCCAGTATGTATATTGTCCATCTAAACCTACGCAGAACTGATCAATTTAGACCTGACCCACAGAGCATTGTATCGTATCCTGGCGATATGTTTATTTATGGTATAGACGGAAATGCAAACATGCATGCACACACACACACACACACACACACACACACTCTCTCTCACACACACACACGAACAAAGATAGCAGGAAAGAGACGAAAATATGTACCATCATGCTCATGAGTACAGTAGTTCAAGCTCAAGTAGTTTATTGTCATGTACTCATAAAAGGAATTATAAGTAATGCAATTATTGTGCTCAAGAGCCAGCTCAATTTTAAATAGTAAATTAAACGTAGTAATTAAAAAGGCATATTGTGTGTGTATGGGATGGTATGGTGTGTGTGTGTGTGTGTGTGTGTGGGGGCGGGGGTGGGGTGGTATGATGAAATGGGGGATGACTACTGTGCTGTACTGTACAACAGAGACAGCGATTCTCATTTGCATTATTTTGCACCTATTTTTTCTTCTCCTATTGTTGACCAGCTCTATTTAGTTAAGAATCATACAACAGACTGGTGTTGGTCTTTTTATCTCTGGTACACATCTCTTTTACCAGTATAAGAGGAGAGGAGACTAAAGAAAACTGAAGTATGTGTGTGTACCTCAATGTGTGTGTGTGTGTGTGTGTGTGTGTGTGTGTGTGTGTGTGTGTGTGTGTGTGTGTGTGTGTGTGTGTGTGTGTGTGTGTGTGTGTGTGTGTGTGTGTGTGTGTGTGTGTGTGTGTGTGTGTGTGTGCGTGTGTGTGTGTGTGTGTGTGTGTGGTTATGGTGTAGTTACATTTGTTCATATCTCTTTTGAGCTCTCTCTCACTCTCTCTCTCTCTCTCTTAGTCTGTCTCTCTCTGTCTCTCTCTCTCTCTCTCCCTGTCTCTCTCTGTGTCTGTTTGGTGTGTGTGTGGGGGAGGGACATCTGGAGCCTGTGAGCTGTAGCGAGAGAATGAGCCTCTCTGTTTGTGTCGTCTGCTTCACGAGGGATCCTGGGGTGTAATGGCAGAGGTCTGTGGGGCCTCCATTAAAAGTGGGCCACCCCTGGGTTGCCGTCCTTAAACTGCTGCCTCCTCACAAAGCAAATTAGCCAATCATCACCCTCGGCTCCCGCCGAGCGACTGTGCTCCGGCCTAAATGTCAAAATATATAAAGACGCCAGCGTCCGGCGTGTTCATTAGCCCTGCTGACTCCGAATTCTGATCAGTTGCTTAGTCTCCGCTACGCCCGGCCCGGAGCGGTAACGACTACCTGTTGAGATGCATGAGGGCCACTCTCTTAGCTCTGGGAGGACAGAGGTAAAATTAGATTCCTCTTGCCTCAGAAGTCGTCAGGGCCGCTGGATCAAATCAGTTTAAAATGATATTGATAGCAGTTAACAAGATGCCAGCTGCCTTGTGAGTCACCAGCTTAGGCGAGTATGGAGATGTGAGAGAAAAAACTGTTTGGATCCTTTTGACAAGTTGGTCATAATGTTGTTAGGAGAGAGAGTGAGATAGAATGAGAGGATGGAGGAAATGTGCACGAGGAGAAGGGGCTTAGAGACAGGGCCAATGAAGAGAATGTGTGTGTGTGTGAGTCTCAGGGTTAAGGGGACCACTAGGGAGGTTCAGTTTAGCATCCCTACCAGCAGAGGGAGTCTGGTCTAGCAGAGTTCTTTGCAAGAGACACCGAACACAGTGTACTCTCTCCTCTGTCTGAATGTGGAGCCCAACCTAATGAATCAGTGTGGAAGGGTACGGCAGAAGAGATGCTTTTGCTCAGATTGCTCAACATCCAGGTTTTTAAGTGTCTATTTCAACAGCACGCTGCTTAACGCAGCCTCATGCTTACAGTATGCTTATGGTGCTTACCCATACTAGTGCAGCCATGGAGACTTACATGAGAGGCACATGACAATGACTTTACATGAAACTGAGCAGTCTCTCTCGCTCTCTCTTTTTCTCTTGTGTTTGCACACACACACACACACACACACACACAAACACAGCTGCACACACGCACATGCTCTCTCACCCTCCATCTCGCCCTCTTTCTTTTTCTCCTACAGGGATAAATGTATCTTTCCACACGCATGTATTTATATTTATTTATTTTATTAATTGACCTTCTTTAGGGGCCATTTGATACACTCTCCGACGTGCACTGCTTTTCAGGAGTGAGAAAAAGACAAGATCAAGAAGGAAAGAGGCCATACAGTGAAATTATTATAGCCATGACTTCTATCTATAATTCACCACCGCCCGCCCCTGTGATGGCTCCACTCTTTCTCATGAAGAAGAAGAGGAAGTGAGGGCTTTGTGCGAGGTAGGGAGGACGAGAGGAAACCATTCCTAATTTATAGCCGTACTCCTATCAGCTCTTGAATCTCCCTCAGATCACACATTAGGCCTTTCAAAAAATATGTAGTCTCCTCTCCTTAATGTTCCCCATCTTTAGCCATCGCCGACCTGTGAAGCCCGATTTAGCACAGGTCTCGGGATTGAAATGGATAGAGGAGGAAACACAGCAAAGCGCCCAAGTGTGTCCACATCCCTCTCTCTTTCTACACGTCTGCTTTTACGTTAAAAGCCCGGCGCAGGCTGCGAATGCCTAGAGCCCGTAGTTGGCACATCCTCAGGCAAGGCAAGGAGTGTGTGTTTTGTCCAGGAGGCAGCTGGTACTGGAAATAGAAATGTTTCGTGTGGAGATGTCGTCAGGAATGTTTGGGACTCCTGCTCATGTGATGGTCACATTATGGGACTGTGAAGGTCGGGCTGTCACTCTGACACTTTCTCACACTAGTGTCAGGCCTCTGAGGGGCCATGCATGGTGTTGAACTTGGTCCCTCCATACTACGAGTGGCTATAAATAGAGAGAAGTGAATGTTGGGTTTGTTTGTTTTTTTCCCCTTATTCTTTTTCCTGTTTTTTTTCCCTGAGCTGAGTGAAATCACAACAGTCCTTTCTCTTCTTCTTGTTCAACCATGGAGAAATAAAACATTTGATTCCATCTCTCTTATGCAACTGAGCATCATTCGATTAGCCGGGAACGGTTTTGATGCAAACTCCCCCTAGAGCAAGGCTGCAGCTGGAGTGGAGCTCTCCCATTTGGATTCTGCTCATGTTTCTCTTCTTTTTCTTTTCTTTATTCTTCTTTTCTCTTTTTTCCTCCCTCCCTCCCTCCTCCCGCCCTCCCTCTCCTGCTTTTTCATCATTCCTACAGTATCATGTAGGCTTAATTATCTGTGGTTTCAGCTGGCTAATAAAATCCCTCATGATATAACACAGTTCTTTGGAAGCAATGAGGCCTGACTAATCTGGATTTGATCAAATATATGCATGTGTCTACCGGTAAAGGGGAATAGTTTACACATCCTGAGCTTGCCTTTGTGAATCAGACTGGAGCAGAATGAGCTGTTGGGTAAACGTCATAAAGTTCCTCTCATAACAAATGAAGCAGGCCCTCCCAATGTGGGTTTTTATTCCACCACTGCTGTCAGAGCAATTCCATTGTTTTATAATTTGATCACCTTAAGTCATTATTGGGTAGGTAATTATATTCTGCCTCTCCAATAACATTAGTTTTGGACAATTTGTCCACCATGGGGGTTTATCTAATATTTATTTTAGAATGAGAAGAATTGCCACGCTATTTTAATCTTATTTACCTGATTATGTTTTATGAGTGCTGCCATTTTGACCACTGACTTTCTTAGTAGTACTGCTTGAGATGTGCTGAGACTGAATTGAAATATTTTTGAACGATAGAGGAGGTTCAAGGTCGTGTGCAAACTCTGCACACTTCTGTGACAGTGACAAAGTGACATCCTTTTTTTGTGGCCTAATGAAAGTTGTGAAGCTTGCTTACGTCAATAGGCAAGTGTCAGGGTCCTTAGTGAGAGCTGTTTCCTCCTCCTTTACACCTCTCATTCCTGAGATGAAGGAAAGATGGCCTATGAGTCGGATGTCATTGTTACTGCCTCGTTCCTTCTCTTTCTCCCTCTCTCTCTCTCTCTCTCTCTCTCTCTCTCTCTTCTGATTATTTTTTAGACCGTAATTCCCCTTATATGACCACAGTGATGGTTAATGCAGAAAAGAGGGTTTGGGAGGATGACATGTTACATTCATTTATTTATTTGTTTATTATATAAACACAGATTACAAATACCCCAAGGCTATTGTCAGCAACCATTTGCAAGGAAATAAATAAAGACAGATGTTGGCTGTGATTATTATGCAGCTGGACAACTTCAAATAGGATGTTTTGGTGTCATTCTGGCTACTGAATGAATCGTCTATAATTTCATTTGTTTGGCCCTCTAAACACCAAAGAAAGACTGGTTCTATGATTCTATTAAGAATTCACTGAGAGTTGGTCAGTGAATTGAAATCCCCAGGGCTGAATTCTTCCAGGACATAAAAGAACATGGTGAATGGTCTTTTCTGTCTACCACCT
>NC_085008.1:10133670-10146170 GCF_963854185.1 Sardina pilchardus
TACACGTGTATATATGTGTGTGTGTGTGTGTGCGTGCGTGCATGCGTGTGTGTGTGTGTGCGTGCATGCGTGCATGCGTGCGTGCGTGCGTGCGTGCGTGCATGCCTGCCTGCGTGCCTGCCTGCGTGCCTGCGTACCTGCGTGCGTGCCTGCGTTAGTGCGTGCGTGTGTGCAGGGTGGGTAAGTGGGTGTAGTTTTCAACTGCTCTTAGCAATGCTGAAGGACAAATACTGTTTTGGTTTTGAGGCATTCTTCATGCTGGAAGAAAAACAAACTTGTTTTGGAGTGCAGACTTCCCTTGGCTCTTCAAGGGTAGAGTGGAGATGAGTGCGGGGTGAACTTCAGAGGAGTGGAGGAAAGGCCATTTTGATGCCAATCATGCCAAAACAACTATATTTACATACAGAAAACGAAGGCCAAGTGTGTGGGTCTCTACTGGGGTATGACTGTTTTTAGTCACAAGGCCTTGGAGGGATTGACTCTGTATGTACTTAGCAAGTGAGAGCGGTAGAGGGAGAGTGCGGGTAAGAGTGTCTGAGAGAGAAGTATTTTCCTGTCTTTTTATATATGGAGTAGGACATAAGAGGGTTGGCAGAAAGCAGAAAGTGTGTGTCACTGTCGACTGTAAGTGTGCGTGTGTGTGTGTGTTAGAGAGTGCATGTGTAAGTAAGCGTTTATGAAGAAATAAATGCTTGGGCCGTGGGAGGTGTGTGTGTGTGTGTGTGTGTGTTAGGGAGTGCATGTGTAAGTAAGCATTTATGAAGAAATAAATCATATCATGTGTGTGTGTGTGTGTGTGTGGCATTGCCTTATTTCAGTAGCTGCTAGTCTTACAGGGAGAATATGAGTGGGACTGTCCATCTGGATCAGGTGGGGTTGAGGTAAAGTTTACAAAAAAGAGGAATAAAAAATATTTTGGAAATTGTTCTTAATGCCTTAATGTAAAAAATAAGGAAAAGCCAAACCTGTAAAGACACCAAATTGCTTTGTAAATCAATAATGTATCATGAAATTAATTAAAATACAGTGGGCTTAAGTGTACACCCCTATGTTAAAGTCCCAGACGGGCAGATTTCTATTTATAAGTTATAAGGCAACAGCATCCTGATAAAGTTACTTTGGGCTTTGGAATAAAATAGTGGCACATCATCACATACCCTTCACCATACCTAGAGATTGGCATGGTTTTATTTCAGTTAGTCTAATAGCTGGTTTGATTTGAATTGATAGATGATCATTTGGAAAGTACCCCATATCTGTGTGTGAAAGTGTGTGTGTGTGTGTGTGCGTGTGCGTGTGATTGTGCGTGTGCGTGTGCGTGTGCGTGTGCGTGTGCGTGTGCGTGCGTGTTATTGAGCACCAGTGGCAAAAGAGGAGCTCCTTTCGCAGTTCCATAGCCCTCAGTGTGTGTGTGGCGGTCCTGAACCCATGTAGCCCACATCCCTGGGTCCTCTCCATTGAGCCCACTGAGCCTCCAGCCAGACTGCGCTCCCATCCAGGTCCACTACAGCGAAGATGACAGGGGAAGCTGTGCTGTCACGCTGTGGAGTTACACTGTGGTGGTATGAGCTGAGCTCCACTGAGGATTTGCATTGATGAGATATTGGATTCATCTTTTTTTTCCAGCAGGGTAGACAGAGGAGGAGAGGAGGAGGAAGAGCAGAGGAGGAGGAGGGAGCATGTTTGTGTAGTGAGCAATTTGATTAATCCTCTTCTAAGATGGCGCAGCACACAAATGTGTGTATTTGTGTCGCCATGATTTAAAATGGAAATTACAGAAACAACTCCCAGCTGTTAAACTGTGAAATGGGTTTATCTAGTAACTTATTCATGCACATTTGCATTTTTCCCTCTCAAATTAATTTATTGTAGCAAATAAAGGCAATTAAAGCCTGTGCCAAATATCTTAGTATATCCACAAAATATGCACTTAAAATGCATGCGTTCTGCTTTGCCCACTGCTAAGACGCAGTTCTATTACATTGGCAGATAAGCTTGTAAGAGATGAGTTAATATCATTTTCCTCTCCAATATTGGCTTGACAAGCCGAGTATACAGTACATCTGCATGAGATGCGAATGAGAGAGACATAGGGAGTAGAGGGCAATCCCGTCACACTGGCGAGTGCGTTGTATACTGATGAGAAGAGGAGATGGCATGTCCCCTTTATATGGACGCGTGCGTCCGGCGCGGAGAGGTAGTATGTGCGTGTTTTACGGGTTATTTGCATATTCATGGTAAGGTTGTGGAGGTGATTAAATCTGCCGTCACCCCCCCCCCCCCCCCCCCCCTCCCATGAGCGATGCGACTTGCTGGCAGATGTCTGAGTGTGAGCCAGCAGGTTGGGGGGGGAGGATGGCATCGTTTGCACGTGCTGCGCTAAAAATACATCTAGTTAGGAATGCACATTCGTCACAGACATGTACACGGCAGGGGCACACCCTCCCTCTTTTTTGATGATATTACGCTGATAGCGTGTCAAGTCAGTGGAGCTAACAGGTTTTGCTATCAGCATTGCAAGTGAAAACTATTGATAACCAACCGCACATACACACACATACACCCACCCACCCACGTAAGTGCACTAACACAAATATGCACATGAATGCGCATATGCTATGGATTTCAGTACATCGTTATATGATATCCTCTTAAGCTGTAGCTGCATACATGTTTTTGTTGATGGTGGTTTTAAAGTTTAGAAACAGTTTAACAGTATGCAGATCATGTTTTTAAACCTGCACGTGTACGGTTTGATTTTCTGCTTTAGTGAGCACAGAGGGAGGGTGTTGTGATAGCGAGTGTTCTACACGAGTGTGTTAGTGCTGGGTATTTCCCCATCTCAACGCCACATTGACACAGATCAGCGGGTTGTTTTGCCTGAAGCAGCTTAATCTGCCCTGGGTCTTTGTGATTTGTTATTTGTATATTGTTCTGCATTATTTAGCGTTGTATACATTTGAAATGATTGCATGAATGACTGCAAGAGCTGTGCTGCCCTTAACATATACAGTATTTTGTTTTGCGATGCGCTGCATCTTTTCCTAAAACGAAAACTTGCATTCTCACTTTTTGTCCTTGTTTCCAAGGGAACTGTTTCTAAGGTTACACGTTTACATTACAGTGCTAGACAAGATCGATGAAATATGACATTGGTATTTCATTGTTCGTAGAAAAGAAAGATTTTGATGAATCCCAGCTCTACCCTTGAAGGACGCAGACGTACATTCTCCAAGATTGGCACGATGTGATGGATTCACCTCATGAGAGGAGAGTCAGGCAGAGCACCTCATCCGATGAGGACTGCCTAGTGAAATGCTTCCTCATTTGATAGAGACATGTCCCATCCACTCTCCTCCTCCCTCCCTCCCTCTCTCTTGCTTTCTTTCTGTCTATCTCTCGCTCTCTTTTTCCAAGTTGTGCTGGACACCATCCTCATAGACACATTTAAGATGCCTCTGTGCCAGTGGAGTTTGATCCTAATAGCTTACAACATATGTCACATTCATTAGTGGCCTTGTGCAAATTGCACATGTGTATGGAAACAGACTTTGATCTGGTGTGCTCTGTCCACTGCGGCTTGTTCATAGACATCTGTCTTGTTCGTCACTCGGGTGACAGTGGAGTGTGCAGCTCCATGCTGTGTCTGACAGAACTGTTACTGACGTGCTCAGTTCATTAGTGTGGGAGCCTTTGTGAGTGGCCCACTATTGAGGCAGCACTATGTTGTATGTAGGGATCAGTGCGATATTTCTGGGTCTGCCTTTTCAAATTAGAATAGCATTTATGTAATAGCATTGCAACCTGCAATTTATTCTGGTCATCCTGTTGTGGCCGACCTTAGACCTCTAGATAATTATCAAATGTCACGTGGAAGCTACAAATCCATTGTCATGTGTACTCACACACACACTTGAGACTTGTATGCCATTTCTACTTCAACACAGATAAGTGAGTAATGCGATTAAATGTATTGTTGTTTTGGCCCTCATTTCACATACATGAATGATAATAATGCCTCCTCAAGTAGCTGTAAGCATACCGTGGGTCAGTGATTCCCACACAGTCATTGTAATGATAACCTTCAGCAGTTTGGTGCTACTGTAAAGACACTAATATATTAACAATTGCATAACATAGCATACATATGCATTGGGTACAGTAAGAAAAGCTCCTAACATGCCAGTGGTGTGTTCATGCTCTGCAGTTTGTTTCTCTATAAACCATTTTCATTTTCATATTTCTGTGTCACAGATGTGGTGGCGTTTTCGATGCGCGATGCTAGTCATTGCTCATAAGCGTGATTTGTACCACCCACTGACAGTGGAGCCGTGCTGACATAACTCAGCATTTGGTACAGTACGTGCGGTCTGTGAAAGGTCCAGAAGGGTTAATGTCTCACAACTGTACACCAAACAAATGTGAATTTTTAGATTTGTGCAACCTTATGCATTGGTCATGTATGTGCAGACATGTTGCTGTTGCACAAGTTAGAACACAACATGTAGTTATTTTAACCCTGAATCATGCATGGGTAATCTGTGCAAAAGAGCCATGTTTGCCACACAGATTGCATACATTTGAGGTAGCCTCTGATAAAAGGCTATTTCCCATACTCAACGTTAATGGTCTGAGATGCCTCTCTCCTCTTGTTCCCCCTCTTTGCTCTTGTGCATCTAAAGCTTCTGTGACAAAGCAATTTCTAGTCATTTATTTCGTCCCAGACATCAAAATTTGTACTTGAAAAGCTGTAATTGAAATGAACTTGCGCGGAGAAAAGCTATTACTGTATCTACATTGGGAGAAGTCCATATAAATTTGTAAAGGATTAATTTTGTGTTAGCAGTCTGTGCGGCCCGTGCCCACACAAATGCTAATTCTTAATGGTTGAGCTACTTTTAAATATCCATGAATGTGTTCTGGTACAATGGCCGCCATCCTAATCACCATCACACAGACCCATCCCTCTCCCACTGCCGTATTTCATCAGGGCCGCAAGCACAATCAGCCACACTTCAAATGAAAAACAAAAGGGCCGGGCCGCACTGACTCTATAATGGACATGTCCAATATGAGGTTCGCTCCCCTCTCATTTCTGTCTTGAGACTTTGCAGAAAATTCACAAATGAACCACAAAAAGCCCATTGAAAGACGTACAGTGTGGAACCACAGGTTTTTAATAGGCCCAAAGAGTATTAAAAAGGACTTGTCCAGCTAATTTGATTAGCATTGTCAGTGCATAATCATTCAGTGGTGGAAGCCAAATCATCTTTTATAATCGGTGGGCTGAAAATGGTAAAAGTACAAAGACAGCAGAATTAAGAGTACATATTGTTCTTGCTTGCATAGTGCTTGATAGCTTTAACTTCCTACATAATTACACATTGCAGCTATTGGAGTGAATGGATAACATGAGTCAGTCTGACCCTGCATTTTCTGTAATTGCACCAAGACTTTGAAAAAAATCTCCTTTTCATTTTACCATTTGACAACAACTGACTGCATGTGTGTGTGTGTGTGTGTGTGTGTGTGTGTGTGTGTGTGTGTGTGTGTGTGTGTGTGTGTGTGTGTGTGTGTGTGTGTGTGTGTGTGTGTGTGTGTGTGTGTGTGTGTGTGTGTACGTGAGTGCACATAGTGGTTTCTATTTTATGGTGAATCAACCTTTCTTACTGCAGTACCGTACGGAATAAAGGGCTTGAGTTTACTCACGACTTTCTAGTCCTAGTCAGACAAGTGGTCACTTTGTCCTCTGCAATCTCTCAAGGTGTGTGGTTAAATAACTCCACAATTACTTTTAATAATTATGTAATCAGCTACTGCTGACATGTGAGGAGCCTTAATTAAGTTATTAATTAGTCCAATAATGTGATTTCACTCTGGAACGTGAGATGGAGTCACTCTACTCCGGTGGAACGAGTATGTAATTAATGCATTAGCCATGGAAAGACCGTGTAAATGTTTGGGAAACATGCTGTTCCGTTGTTCAACACATCATGGTGGAGATCAGTGGAATGTGATAAGTGTCATGAGGGGTGACATAGAAAAGTCTGAATTACACATTTTGAAATACAGCTATCAGATGAGGATTTGTGAAGATATGGATTGTGGTAGCTAATACATGTTGTTCAGACATTGTGGAAAGTGAGTTTCTTTCCATAAGTCTCTGTAATTACAGTGATTTCTTGATGTCTCTTGATGAACAGAAAGTTTTGAGAATAATAGGCTCGTATCAAATAAGTCTGCTGAAATGTACCAGTGTGGAAAGCAAACAAAACTAGTTTCACCCGGTCATTTCCACTTGTATCTAGTAACAGGCAGAAGATTCCTCCAGAAACTATTCTCGGGTAGACATTGGTGAAAGGTCAGTCATAAAAAAAAAAAAAAACACTGAACCCACTCATGTGGGTTCGCGTGTACTCTTTCTTTGAGTGAGTAGTGCAACCACTACAACAGACCTTTATTCAGGTGAGTTGTGACAAGCAGTCATGTTGGCACCAGCGGTGGGTCGGTCACGACATCTCGGCTTTTGTTTATTTATTTATTTGTTTTCTTTGTGTGTGAGTCAGGGGGCTGCTCTGTGCTCCGTCATTAGGAGGCTATAAGGAAGTGGTATTGTGCTGCGTGTTGTAGGAAAGGTCACAGAGGAGATGGCGGGAGCCAGGCACGCTTGTGGGAGGAAATGCGTATAATGGCTGAGAGGAAGAGGAAGTCATTAAAACTACTCGCACTAACTTTCTGCCGCTTTTTCTCCTTCCTACATTTTGGTTTGTTACCTCCATACATCCGGTTGCAGGGATTGAATCCCCACATTTTCTTAGTGCCACCAATTTTCCTGGACTAAATAAGGAGTGTGATTTTTCCCCTTTTTTGTGAATGTCCCTTTGTGAATTTGTTATAAGGCTACCTGTGTTGTAGTATTGATGCTGTTATGCGCCTAGTTCTACTGTATATATGTCGAACAGTGATTTTCTGACAGTTATTTTTAATTGGTGATTGTCAATCAAGTAACCTTTAACCTGTAAGTGGAACTCCACCCACTTGACACCTAAGGATGCCATTTTATACTCTGTCCTTTGTCCTTTCGTCAAGCTTTATGCCCTGAAGAAGGCCCTTGTGGCCGCAACACGTCGGCTTATGTTTTTAATCCTTGCCATGTACGAAAAGGCGATATTTTCTTCCTGAACCGAGTGCCTTTGACCGACCTTCTCTCTCATACCCCATATTTTCTCTTTTGATTGTGATTATATTAGACTAGTCTGTGCATATGTAAGTGTTCACATGTTTTTTCTTGCCTGCCTCGCACTATTTATCACCCCCATGCCAGTCCACCCTCCCCCACCTCTTCTCTTGTGTTTTGGTCAGAGTCAGAAATGGCCTTCCTGCCATGGGTCATCAGAACACAATGCCTTTAAGTCTATTAATCCACGTCATGAATAGCATGTCAACAAATTAAACAGCAAGCCAGTTTCCACTCTTTTGTCTCCATGTAATAGCAATTCATAGTGCATTGCTGACAAATACCACTTTAGCTAGTATCGCCACAGAGGACTAAATACATTCCCTTTCTAAATCCAGCCTAAGAGGAAATAAAAGCTTAGACAGAGGATTGCGGTGAGAATGCCACGTCCCTGCTGCCATCAGTGCAGCAGGAAAGCGCTCAGAATATTATCCCTGTTTGGCTATTCTGGTCTGGTTGCTTTTTAGAGGCGGCCTGGTCACAATAGTGTCCCTGATTGATTATTCTGGTCTGGTTGTCGAGGTTCTGCCCATGCGGCTGGTGCGGCGTGTGCTCGGAGCCCTGAGTGGTTGCCAGGCTGCCTGAGGGGGTATTGGGGGGTGGTGGGGGTGGCAGCCCATGGGCTGTTTACACCCCCAGAGCCATGTTGTGTTTATGGCTCTGGGTCGCTCGTGTGCGTGCCCGCTATTTGTTTTAGCCTGAAGGGCTGCTGGGAAATTGTTTGTGCTGGTCGTCAGCATGTTGGGTTGCTCGCAGTGATGTGGCTCAGCCCTCTTTGGTCCAGCTCCCCCTTTGTTTAATTGGCCAAGACCCAACCTCCTCTTCGCTAATCCAGCCGGGCTCTGTGCTGCTGCCCTAATTGATTCTGGGTGAAATCCATGCCTGTGAGTCTGGAGCAGAAGCAGGAAAAAAGGTAGCTATTTTGGGAGTATTTTGACTTGCTTTGCCACTAGGTGCTGATGAAATGATGAGCTAACATGCCTTGGGCACTTCAATATTCAGTAGTATGTAGTGCAAACTATTCAGTGGAGATACAGCTTGTTTATAATAACGTTCACCGGTTCAAATGTTACCACATTTGATTACAGATCTAATCAGTTCGTATGCCAGCTTGGACCACATCAGAAGTGCTTCACATTACTTAGTAATAGCCGTAGTGGAAAGTCTTAGATATCTTCCAACTTTGAAATGCCCACATAACTCTGTCTGCTTCGTGATGTTTCGATTGCATTCTGGGAATTCCTTTTCTGCGTTAATCTGTCTGTTATTCTTGTTCAACAACGTGAGGCTCCTGAGGGCCTATGAATGTTGCATAGCAGGCATACTGTAGCTCTTCAAGAAGGTGAGGATGCCGCCAGTTCACTGTGACACACATGTGGCACCTACAGCTCTGCTTCTGACCTTTTCTGAGCATGAATAATATTGGCGAAGATGCTGGGCAGTTGCTCCAAGGCCGTGTTTGTAAATGCAGTGGTGGACATGCATATTTTGACCCCGGATGAGACAGCCTCAGGTGGCTCCCAAAGGTGCTGAATATCTGAAATGCTTGTGGGGTGAGTGTGGAGCAGTGACCCTTTGCTCTTAGTCCCTGACCTGCTCCAGGCTCTAACCTTATTCAGTGAAAGCCTCTGCACTGTGCATTCTCCTTATATACTGTATACTGATGATGTTTTTCATGGCTGTCTTGTGTTTGTATGCAGAGTTTTGTAGGTGCTATATAAAACAGTGAGTCTATGGCCGATTCTTGAAGATAGACTGTAGAATTGTAGCCATACATCTTTAAAGTATTTAGCTTCCTCTCCCTTAACTTATGTTGTTATAATTTCAGAGTTCAGAGTTTTTATTATCCATGTTTCATGTACTCCCATATGGTTTCACCTCCCATAAGGTGTTAAATAGCTCTCCAGTAAGGAGCTATAAGATACATTTTCCTGTTCCATTGCTTGCCCTTAATTTAGCTCATTAATATAACTTTGGAGGGACCGACCTGCTGTTTTTGTTCATAATGTTTGCTAGTCGAACTTGTAGCCTAGTTGTAGAAATGCTCTTTAACCCCTCGTAGCGCTGTACTAATGCAGTACATCTTCCCGGGCCTGCTCGGCGCACTTCAGAGCTGTTTGAGTAATGGCTGAGACTGTTAAGGAAATTGAGGCAGGTATTTGCAGTGCTCCTTGCTGCTATGGAGACGGTCTTACGACTGGTGGGTGGCGGTCCAAGAGGTGGGAGGTGTGAGACTGAACAAGACACAGGATAGGGGACAGAAGAGGGTTCTTCGTGTTCTCTTCCCCTTTTCCTCCTCTGTCGCATATTTTCTCATTCTCACCCTCCGTCCCTTCATCTCCCTCTCTCTATCTTTCACTTTCAAGTTTCTCTCTCCTCATTTCTCTCAATCTTACACCCTTCTGTTCCTTATTAAACTACGGCGTCACTTTTTCTCTCTCAAATTCAGATAGGTCTCTCACTCGTTCTTGCATCTCGCTCTGTCAGTCTTTCTCTTTAGTCTACTCCCACTTTCTCTTCACTTCCCCTTCTCCCCTCATTCTTTATCTGGCGTCCTCAGTCAAGTAGAAAGTATCTCTCCCCTTTGCACCCCGCTTCCTCTGAGTCTCTCACTTCATTTCCTCCCCTCTCTCTCTGTCTCCAGCATAATGTCTCTCACTCTTGTTGATTTTCACACCCACCTTCCCCTCCCTCCATCATCCCGCCTGTGGCAAAAAGGGGATCATTTGTCAGGCAAATCACCAGCATACCCTCCTTAGAAGGAGACGCTCAACAAAAACACACACATTCGCCAAGAACCATGATCTATGGAGACACAAATGTGTAGTTTGGAAAAACAGGGTTATCACCACCAAATCATCCATGTTAACCTGAGACGAGAGACATACCAACGTTGTTATTATTCAAAGCACATTGGCAGTTTGGCTACCCTGCATTCAGCACCTCATGCATTATATGGTGCATACAGTATATATGTGTGTGTGAGTGTGTGTGTGTGTGTGTATGTGTGAGAGAGAGTGTGTGTGTGTATGTGTGTACTCTGTATATATATATATATATGTACAGTAGATAGCTGGGCTATGTTTTTTTTACAGTCTTTCTCTTGCATCACATAATTTATTGTAAGGGATAGAGTGCCATTTGTCTGAGAGCTTTTTATGACGGCGAGACCTTGTTACGCCGCTGCACCATCCATTCAGTGCCACGTGTGGCGTGTAGATGCAAGCGGCGTGAAAGCCAGTGCCATGCATTATTTATGCATTGGCATTTCTAAGATGCAGTGCCGGGCCTCCTTCATCCCTGATTCATTACACCCAGATAGGGCCTTATTGATACAGTTTGTGTCATGCCGAAGGGCCGATAAAAAAAAATATCATATTCCTCCCAAATGGATTTCCATATTCATTCTTCCCCGCAAGTGATGGGTGCAAGGGCCTTTCGCTTTTTATTGAGATTAAAACCCTTTCTTACAAGAGATGATGCTTCGAAACTTGGACCATCCCCTGTGACAGATGGCTCAATATCCACATTTTGTTGTTTATTTAGATTTTGATCGTTTAGCACCGCAGCCTCTTTTTTTTTTTTGCGCCACAGAAAAGTGGAGCCACGCAAGCGTTTCCAAAAGACCAGAGGCCGGTTGGCTAAATGGACATATTACAGAGGGAAGGGGAGATTGAAGTAAAGGGTCGGGGTTGAAGGGCCGGGGGTGGGGGGTGGGGGGAGAGATACCAATTCAATATGTGTTGATAGCTTTCTGACCGTATGGTCACGTGACCATAGTGCCACCTGCAGAGACAACCCACTAACTCGTCTCTAAATGGAAGCATTAGCATTTTTTTTACTCATGAATATAGATTTTGTTTCGGTCATGCATATGAATATTTCCCCAATGACATTAAATGAATCGCTGAACTCTGTGTTAAATCTAATTATCAGCACAACATACAGCACATCAATACGCTAATTAGTTCCGTATTGCAAATGTGTTGTGATCACAACACTGACAACTGGTTAATAGTAATATTTGCATTGGCTTGATTTTGATTTCCAAAATACCTGGGATATGAGTGTGAGTAGATGGCGCTTTCTCATTAAAGGAGCTTGAGAAAGGGGAGACATCCATACCCGCAGGGTAACACAGTCTACAGCTGTGTCCGAGCCATATGAGGGAGGTTTTTTTCAGCACCAGACAAGCACATCAAGGTCTTTAACTTAATTCCAAGGGGAATGCTCATTATATTATAGAAGACTACCACTATTTCAGGGAAAGTCACTGAAGGACAAGACAGGAACATTTATCAGTTTGGGGGGAAATTCAATTATAAAAAGGCAAACACTTTGGCCATTTGGGGTGTTCTTTACATGCTGTGTCATTTTCTGCTACGTCTGTCTCGTTGTCCTCTGTTGTCTGGAGCAATCAGCTGTGATTCTTGCGTAAGCTCCAACCAAACGGAGTTGTTTGGTCACTGTGGGTCTCATGCTTGTCAAATAGGCTTCATTATAACAGCGGAGTGTCCTTGCTGCTGTTTTTGTGAGCTTAACCCCTCCTTTTGGCACTTTCACAATCACAATTGGGCCAGAATAAAAACAGCTCAATTCATATCATTTGATAGCCTGGGTGCTATCAAATTATATGATATGCTGCCTTGCGCGCAATTTGATTCACGTTGCTATGGCAGCCTGGAAACTAGCGCCTTAATTTTTGCCTCATATAGGGGACCAATCACAGAACAGGGGGGAAAGCAAGACGACAAGTTATACACAGACACATCTGATGGACATCCGTGGCGCCCAATAAATGGATCTGGGCATTTTTTTCAAATACCAGAAAATGAACGTTTGGTTCCCAGACTACGTCTCAGAAGTGGTGGCGCTAGCTAGCTAGGCTAATCATTTTGATATGTTCATGTGCCATGCTGCCTCCCATTGCTAGGAACACAATGGCAGACCGTGTCCTCGGCCTCATATGTATGAGTCTGTCTAGCGCTTGGGGGGGAAGTGCTGTTTAAATGCCACAGTGCCCTTGCGTCAGGCGATGACAAAAAAAAAGGTATTGAACATTTACAACTGGCCCTGCAAATCTCATTGCCTGGATCCTGTTGCTGTGCTATGGTTTTATTGCATCCCACACCAGCGTCTAGATAGAGGTGATAACCCCATCTCTCCAGCCCCAGAGTGCTGAGCAGCAAACTTTCTGATTCCTGCCATAAATTGCATTTCTGCTCTATGAGAGAACATTCCGGAGCAGACGTGCAGGGATGTG
>NC_085008.1:10148670-10378670 GCF_963854185.1 Sardina pilchardus
TGCTCCCTGAATTCCCTGAGCGCGTTTGCCAAATAGCATGGAGTGCTACCAAGGGTGTATGGCCTGTCACCACTTTGGCACAGCTTGATGTCTAATATGCGCTATCATCTCCTTCCTTTTTTAATTAGGGGGACAATAAGCAGGTCTTATTGTTTTACAGCTCACTGTGTTCTAGTCTGGTGCCCTAGTGCTATTACACCTCGCTGCTGTTGTTGATGCGCAGCCAATACATTGACTATTGGTGCCATGGTGTAGGCTGTAGCAGCAGCAGCTGCAGCCTAGTGTTTTGTCCCTGCAGTTTGGCATTTGGTATAGCACCACGTATAATTGTCCTCTCTAATTGTGCTCTTTAACGCAGTGATCAATTTAGTCTGTGATGATGATTAAAGTTAACACAGCAGAGGATGTAAAAAGAAACAAATAAATTAAATGGCAAACCAGGGCTGACAAGCAACGGTGAAACGGTGCTGCGTTCATTTATACGTGCACTTCAGTGACAAAATAGTGGGGGGAAATGTGTGTTTGCTCTGAGTTTGAACTTCTCATGAGTGTCCCTAGCCCGTTGGATTAAGGTTACGATGTTCCCTGAAGGAGCCTTGTGGCTAGAGGTAGCTTTTGTGATAATTCCCTGTAGAAACAGATGGGGACCTCAAAACAGTAGTACATGGGACAAAAATCAATGAATGCCAGTATTGTGAGCATGTAGAGAGCTTGCGTTTGTGATAAGGACCTGGGATTTTTTTCTTAGAGACTGATACAACATAAAAATGGATTCACTGCAGGGGTACACATTGGAACATCATTCAAACTGGGCCTTGACTAAAGCTCATTTCTCTGGCAAGAACTTTTTGGTACAGCCTGTATTTCCTTCTGCCTGTATGCCTGTATGAGATTCCCTTTAGCTGTTACAGGTCATGATGTACAATGCTTCTTTTCTTGTGTTATTTACAAAAGGTCTTTCATGCCCAATGTGTCAGTCCGAGGTGAAGTATCTGAGGTGAAGAGTATTGTGAGTTGAAAGTCATTCCAAGTGCAAATATTTTTTCAGAGCTATATCTTGAGTTAAAGGAGATGAAGTGGGCATACTGGGACTGAGGAATATTGTTCAGAGCCAATTTCAAATTTGTATTAGGGTCCAGCTAGGAGCCATGACAGCTTGATCTTCTGAGTATAATTGGCTGAGAGAGTGTTGTAAAATAAGTCCAGCAAGCCCCCCCACCCCCCACCCCCCTCGACTCCCTCAGCCACAGTACTAGACAAATCCTCCCCACCTCCCCTTAAAAATGGGTTAGCGTAATTACTATTTTCCACCAAACATTCTCCCACTCGAAAGAGCATGTGTGCATCCAGCGCCGCCATCGCAGCATGAAGCCCAGGATGTTGGAGGATAAACAGGCGCTAATGCCAGGGTGCGGTGGGTGGACAGGCCCAGATCCCCACTGAGGGATGGCGAGTGTTATTGCTGGCAAGATGGCGGCGTGCTTCATTACAAGTCTATTAGCAATCAGCAAGGTCCATTGGCACTTCATCAGCTCATCTGGCTCTTGGCTCCCAGCTGTCTCTGGTGGCTCCCCAGGGCCGTGACATGGCCATCACCGCCGGCTCCTGTGTAATCTTGCTGCTCTTGACTGACACCTAAGCACGGAGAGCAAGGCTGGTTGTTGCAGAGAGGAATGATGGGAGAGCGGAGGGGGGAAGGGGGAGGTGGGGGGTGGGGGTGGAGTTTGGGAGGGCACAAAGGAGGTGGGGGTGGGGGTAGAGGGATGAGCTGGACTCCCAGCCTGCTGCCTCACTCTCCTCCGGGGCACGGGAACAAGTCAGGAGAGGTAGTTTGCATGAGCGAGACAGACGCGGGAGCTGCGCATCCAGACTGGCTGGAGGCGGTTTAGCCCCGACTCGACTTGCTTCCGTCCTCTGCTGCTTTCATCTGTCCGGCGGTACTCCCCTCCATTACTGCAATCACGTGCAGAAATAATTTTGTTTTTATTTGACCTTGAGAAGTGACCTGCTGCTTCTGCTGATCTATTATTGTGAGTTCCTATATGCTGATCAGAACAAGTTGCGTGAGAAATGATGTTTTACACATGCATTATTTGTGTTCCTCTCCCTCATGTATCAAGTGGGGAAACGGAAGGCCTTTAATCCTGTATGAAGGAATGTCTTGACAGTATTTCACTATCTGAGTGAGTGAGCTCCTCTCAGCTGACTGGTTACAGTACATAGAGGGCCCTGGCACGCGTTATTAGAGATGGTCCTGCCTCGTTAAACTTGGACAGCTTGAAAAGCGCTCCTCTGTCTTCCCCTCATCCTCAGACACGGGGCGATAAATCTGAACGCAGCACGGCACCTGGTTGATGATAAAAAAAAAAGAAAAAAATAAGCCCAACGCGACCCTCAAAACACTTCACGCCGCGTGAGTGCAGACACCCTCTGATGGCAAATGTGAAAATGAACTCAGTGGGTCTACAGTCTTCCTGCCCCCCCGATACCTGCAAAACTAGTCCCTTATCAAGTCACACTGACTTAATTACATGATGAAAGAGAGGTAATTAACTTCATATGAAAAAAAAAGACTGTCTGCAAAGTAATTACAATATTCTTCTATCTGTCTTTTATCTGAACAAAAAGGCTTGTCAACTTGCCTTTAAATCAAATGCCTTTATTCTACGTACCTGACAAAAAAACCTGGTTGTCTCGTCCTTGTAGTACTTGTGGATTATTTGCCATTGACTCTCATTGTCGCTGTATTGTAATCCTTCCCACGCTACTGTATTGCACTTATATCCTCACTTGACTTACAGAACTTGTCTATCAGAGCTCCATTAACAGACATGGACTTCTGAAGTGTTTTGGCTCGTCTTTGTGTTGTTATTGGGATATCTTTTGCCCTAATCACTTGATTGGAGCGAAGAGATTCTGGAGAGAGAATTGGGGTGGTGGGGATGCAGCGTTGCAAGGAGCCCTGGCAATGTGCTGACAAGCTGTTAGGGCTCGCGAGCCCCGACTTAATGGACAGCTAATATCATGAGTGAACGGTAAAAGTGGAGTGTGATCCGTCGGCGGATGGAAAATCAATAGTCTATTAGAGTCAACGGGGCAAGGGACATGCAGGCTTGGGGAAGAGGAAGCCTGCTGTATCGGGGGGTGGGGGGGCAGGGGGAGAAAGCCGGGGCCCTCCACTCAGCCAGCCCAGCGCTAATTAAGCCCTGCGCCTGGAGACCGAGCGCCAAGCCCAGAGGACGGGCATGGTAATGAGAGAGGGAGAGAGGACACTAGTGGTGTATGAAGTCACCACACCATAAGGCACTCTGACAGACAATTAAACCTCTTTATCAATGTGCAGAGTTGCTTTTAGGTCTTAACACACACACACACACACACAGACACACACACACACACACACACACGTGTCACACACACACACACACACACACACACACACACACACACACACACACACACACACACACACACTACAGAGAGATCTAGCTGGCAGGCATGTGGCTTTTTCACTCGAACCCGCAGACCCTGGCGCACCCTTTGGCACATGGCTCTAGTCATGTTCAGCTGCTGGCATAATGGCGACTGGCCTCTTGAAGGGTATCTAACGGGCAAGTTTGTCAAGACAAATATAGCCTCAGTGCTGAGGATAAACATCTTGTCTGACCATCGCCATTCCTGCTCTCCACTGTGCAGTGGTTTGAAACTGTTAGGGCTTAGTTCTCACACTCTTTCCGTTGCCTTTTCAGTTCTCAGTCATCTGTTGTCTCCTGCTCTCATATAATACACATCATTAGCATAATCCTGCATTCCTTTGTATCCTCCTCTTTGTCTTTTCTTCTGTCATTTATTCATTGTCTCTCATTGTCTTGCCCTATTTTTGTTCTGCCATCTTGTTCTCAATCTGTCTCAACCTCAGTGCTATTTCCCTGCCCTGCCCCTTGCACACACACACTCTCTGTTTGTCTTGCTAGTCATATGGCCCAGGTGGAGTCAGGGAGGAGATATGGCCGTGTGATTAGCCGGAGAGAGGAGTCGCCAGAGAGAGGGCTTAGAGGGAAGGGGCTCAAGGGGATGAAGGTGATATGGAAGTGGAGTACGGCTGTTTACCATATGGCCAAGACGTGCTCATGGACTCTCCACTACAATTTTTACACTTTATATTCAAATGTGCACTCATCAAATGTATGCACGTTTTCTCTTTCTCCTTTGCTCTCTCTTGCTCATTTTCTCTCTCTCTCTCTCTCATGCACACACACACACACACACACACACACACACACACACACACACAAAGGCTAACAATATGACATACTTCAGTCAGACCTCTTGATGAAGATCCAAATAAAATCTACTAGCAGGTGGAATAACATTATTGTCAGCTGTGGATGCCATAACAGTTTGTGCACATTGTAATGGCAACCCCACAGGGACAGACCCTTGCAAAATAATTCAAATTTGACAAATTGTTTCTGTTGAAAGGGAGAATTTGATGGGCGGAAAGCTTTTATTTTTACTTTTTGAACAATAAGCCAAAATACATCAACACACGTTTCCCTCGATGTATCCACTGTTCCATGTGATGCCAGTGTGTGTGTGTGTCCATCTCACATGTTCCACAGCACTCAGTGGCATCTTTCAAATTAATTACAGATAGTACTAAAGGGCTGCTGAAAAGCTGTATTTATTGCTCTAGCACAGCTAAATAAATGGCCCAAAACATCTGTTTTTAGTATATAATTTTATCTCTTTGTATAATGTGAATTATGACTTGCTGCCGCTACAATGTTGGGTCAAATGCAGATAATTTACTATTTTAATTTATGTTCAGTGGTGAGCATTTAAGGCCATAGAAAGACCTACTTTGTAGGTAAAATGAGATGGCCAACGAAAAACATTTTCATCAGTCATTTTAAAATTCAAATAACTCAAGGGGTTTGTTTTCCAGATTATTACCCGCTAATGATGATTGATTCTGTTTGTATTGCACTCCACTGAAATAACAGGCACTCGTTCTTTGGATTTATCCACCAGTTTTTACGAAAACAAAAACACTCCCCCTCTGATACACTCGCATCTACCCCTGAAAAGGCAAATTTAACAGCTCCCGGCATTTGCAGACAAGTCATTCAGCACTTCACATCAGTCCTACACATTGACACTTTTGAAGTGTGCGGCAAAAGATCTCTCGGGCCCCACAAATCCAAAGACATCGTTGATATTTGCAATACAAATGCATTTCCATCTCCCCTAGCCAGGTTAGTTCTGGCCCCCAAATACCAAAGTGCTGCCCACTGTGGCATTTATGCTACAGATGAAAACACATGTCATCTCCTCTCCACCTGGGCAGTGTGTGTGTGTGTGTGTGTGTGTGTGTGTGTGTGTGTTTGTGTGTGCATGTGTGTGTGTGTGCGTGCGTGTGTGTGACCCTGTAATGCATGATTGATAGCCACAGTAAAAGCTTCTATCACCCTGGTTCTCCACGGAGCTTCATTATTAAATGAGTGCGGGGGCCATTCTCCCGTCTTGCGTCCTCTAGTGCTTCTCCTTGTTCCTGTGCACTTCCCACGGGTGTGACTGGCATGGCTCCAGCCACTTTTGGGTACAGTACGCAAGGTCCTCCCGCTGCCAACACCTGCTCCCCTACCTGTCAGCTGAACAAAGTAACGCTCGTGTTGAAATATTTAATGCTGCCCCTGGCTTCCCTCTCTAGCTTTGAGGAGGAAACACTTCCTGCACATCGCTGTGGTGCTGCGAATATTAAGAAGGGGCTCCTTTTTTTTTTTGAGATAACATTCCCTTTAGCTCTTGTCATTTGAGAGTGCCCCCAGAGGCCTAAGTTCTGTTGCTAGTTACACAAACTATCCAGAGAGTTCAGATGAAGACATGTTTCAAGTCATGAAAAGTGTTTGCATCTCGGGCAGAGTATACTTAGCTCTAATCTTTTGCAATACTGCTTGATGGCTCAAATATATAAGACGGCAAAAGCAATGTGGTCCAAGATCATTAGTTTGTTGCCGTTACCCACTTAACACACAGTCAACTTGGTTCAGCTTACTGGTCTTTTTCTGGGAGCCAGGCAGTAGAGTCTGGTTGGCTTTTAAGCAGGGCGCTTGCTGTTTTTGGTGTATTTTGCCCTCCGTTGCAGCAGCTTTACCCGTCTCAAATCCTCTCCCTTTCCGCTACTGCTCACTGGGAAACTGTAGCACAGCATGGGATCATATCAGTGCATTAAACCACTGTTTCATGTCACAGAAGCACACATTTCACATGTTGACCTGCAACAAATCATAGCTTTTCTCTTTATGTAACCTAGATCACTGGGAATATTTTTTGCTATTTGCAAAAACAAGCAAAAAAAAAATCTCGTTACAAAAATAAACAAATAAAATTATGTAGAATGGAACATTTGTATTTTTTAGCACCATTCGGGGGGGGGGGGGGGGGGGGTTATATTATTGTAAGACACACAGATGCACCTGGGTGTAGATTAAGGGGCATCGTTTGTTGAGAGAAGACTGTGATGCATTCTGCATTGAAATGAGCAGATTCTGTCACTAGGTCTGAGAATGTATCATAGTGGAATTTGAATGTGGAAGAGCAAAGCAGAACGGCATAGTCCACTTTAAGTACAGCCAAAGATCTGTCATTACTATCCGCTTTAACCCTCTCTGGTACAGGTACTGTAGGAGTGATCTGTGTAGCTACAGTATAACAAAGCAACTAAACTCTGACAGATTGCATTGAAACGGAAAATAAACAAAATTCATATTAATTGATACACGGAAGTTGTTCATATGTAATATTCTGGCTTTGTCAATAACCATTATTTGTTACTTTGGTACAGAGTGTTCTCAGTTGCCCCTCAACCTTTAAAGCATTCCCTACCTGTTAGAAGAACTGGCAAATGGCTGATTTATGTAACATTCAGTGCATCTGATTTAGAAAAGCAGTATCTTAGAAATATGTTGTTAAGCAACACTCTTTTAAAGAGATGTTCTTACAGAATTATTGATGCTCTTTGCCAAACCCGTAGAATAAATAGAGACCAGTAGCTCTTAGCAAAGTCGAGCAAGAGAAATCTAGAGCTGTTACAGACCATTGATAGTTTTGGGTCTGTGTTGGAAGCCAGGAGACAAGCTAATGCCCAATTGGACAGAGATGCTCTCTCTCCACTCATTCCTTATGTTTCATTATGCTGCAGTTCACTGATGATACAAACCTGGGCAGTGGCAGCATGGCTTTTATTTATGTTTATCATTTTATGAAACTGGGGAATTGCTGTAGCAGGGAGCCTCAGAAGAACATCTAATTAAATATGGACTTGTTTTGCTCAGAGCATTCAAGATAGTCTTTATTTCTCAGTATAGCCAGTGGTGCCATTATGGAGAGATCGTTTAATTACATTTTGTCAAGTGTTATTTGTGTGACTATAAAGAGAAAATGCTCTTATTAACTATCCGTGTTTTGTGGGAGCAGAGCTTTTCTGCTTTTTATAACTTAGCCTATTAGTTTTGTTGTCCAGTACATTTATTTTTATAATTTAATTTAATTTAATTTAATTTGATGCAACACACATCTGTGCAATTTTATGTAACTTGCCACTGATTTGTATGTAAGTACATGGAAATAAAATTGACAGCTGGAGACATTTTCACTTCAGATGCCCCAGTATTGACTAACATACTGTAGATAGATAGAGTTGCATACAACATAGCATAGAACATGGTTGCCATCGCAATGATGTGCTATCACAACAGTATGTGCAAAAAGACAAAAAAGAAAGACTGCAAACCCCTGTCCTTTGAACATGCTCAATGGCCCTCTGTATAATTCTGCCTATAGTTTACTGCTTGCAAACTGATTTGCTTCTTCCTTCTGGTCAGACACATGTAATATTTCAGAAGAGAGCAGAGATTTTCATACATTCCATAATATGTTTATCCATAGCTATGGTTGTGTAATGTAGTCCTTTTAACAGTGCAATCAATTGGTCCTTTGCCTATTAACCCTCACACACAATTGCATTGAGAGGGGAGTGGAAATGACATACACTTGTCCCTTTTGTGAGGTGTTGTCATAATCACTAGTATTGAGTGATATGCTTTTGAAAGGTGAAGAGAGTTTCAGCATATCTCTGATCATGCAGTGCAATTATAATTGAGAGCAGAGGCAAAGCCACGTGGCTACTATGGGGCTGTGATTGAGTGAAGTCCTTGTTACTGAAAAGACAGATACTGATGTTCACTCAAAACTGTACTTTTACTTGAGTTACATCGGGTATTGAATGGGCATCCTGCAATTAGATGAAGAACCTTTTCTGAGAATGTAATTTATTGGACTACAGTACCTGCAATTTTATCCCCTGTATAGATTCCTACATTCATGAAACATGTATACTTTAAATACATTATAGGCTTCTTCTACTTTGCATATGCTCTTTAAGCATTTCAAATGTGTAATAACTTTTTAAAGACAATTCTCAGGGGGAAAAAGTGAAATTGAATAATGGCAATTTAATGCAGAATCAGGATCAGATACTGTATATTGTAGCATTTGCCTAGTTTCACTTATGTGTGTGTATATAGTATATATATACTGTACGTGTATATATATTATACTTTAAACTGAAAGTCTCTCTCTTTCTCTCTCTCTCTCTCTCTCTCTCTCTCTCTCTCTGTGTGTTTTAGCTTATCACTTTATCATCTGTCTTGATGCATCTTCTTTTCATATTTGCCTTAAATTGGGGTGCACACCTGCAATCTGGAGACAGATATTGCAATGAAAGAAGGCCTGAGAGGAGAGTGAAAAGCTTGTATAAAGCACTCCTTTTTCCATTACATTTAATTAGGTGCTGCCTTGGCCTATCCTTTAGACCATAGTCTGTGTGATTAGACAAGAAGGGAAGGTATTAAATTGGAGGATTGAGCCAGAGAGTGGGTATGGGGAGAATAGAGAAAGAGCAAGGAGGCTGAGAAGGAAATTGTGTGGACATGATGCAGACTCCTTAAAGTGTTTGTGGTTGGTGTGGTTGTGTGTGTGTGTGTGTGTGTGTGTGTGTGTGTGTGTGTGTGTGTCTGTGTGTGTGTCTGTGTGTGTGTGTGAGAGAGAGAGAGAGAGAGAGAGAGAGAGAGTGTGAACCTCTTATGTGTGTGTGTGTTCATTTGTGTGTGTGTGTGTGTGTGTGTGTATGTGTGTGAATTTGAATGGCTGTGTATATCTGTGTGTGTACTACGTGGACCATGTCTGAGTTAGCACACGCTGCCTTTGGAAGACGCGTGGCTGCCATAATGAATGTATTGCCTGTGCCAGTGCAGGAGTGTGTAGATGAAATTGCATTGGCCTTTGTGGATTCTGAGTTAATTGGCTGATTGTGGATCTCTCTCTCTCTCTCTCTCTCTCTCTCTCTCCCCCTCACTCCACTGCTAATTTATGACTCCCCTGCAATACGAGTGGGTCCGACGCGCTACACTTGACCTTCTCAAATAAACGCACTTCTATTATTTGGGCTGTGGTGGGCGGCACGACTAGCCTTGAGTGGGCAACTGAGGTGGGAGGACTTGTGGTTTCAGGCAGCGGTTGGTTGTGGGTAAATGTCACTGTTTTCAGTGACAAGCCCTCCGTCTTCCAGAGACAGCTTCATGTTTGTGTACACTGCACACCCTGATGTGTGCTGGCAAGTCTGTGCCTGAAAGACGTCCTTTGGAAGGAGAGCTGGCAAGCCAGTCCTCCATAACATCTTAATAATTTAAAGTATGTGTGTCTGTCGGAGTGGTAGATAGTATCGTATTCTCTCTACTGTAGCTCTCTAGCTACCTTCTACCTGTCTGACTTGCCATGTCGTTTCATGTGTATGTATAGGTAGAGATACAGCCTGTCTCTGTCTGTCTCTCTCTGTCTCTCTGTCTCTCTCTGTCTCTCTCTCCCTCTCTCTCTCTCTCCCTCTCTCTCCCTCTCCCTCTGTGTGCGTGTCATGTGCTTGGTGGCTGTGATATGGCTCTGCTCCATGTCTCAGGAGGAGGCTGTGGCACCTCTCCCTCCCTCTGAAGCCCAGTGGGCTGGGTGAGGGTGAGGGTGAGGCTGAGGCCGAGCGCTGACAGTCCTGGGCCTGACAGGCCTGCGCCCCATCATGCTGCAGCACACCACAGAGTGGACACTACATCGCCATGGCGCCAGGCTGTTGCCACAGCAGCTGCTGGCTGCCACCTCCTCTAGGCTCCATTTGGTCTCCCTCACCACCTCCTCTCTCTACCCTTTCCTTTCTCTTTCAAATACTCATTCAAATGCCCAGACTGGGAATTAGTATGGCTAAAACAACAAAATGTATGCAATACAATACAATACAATACTATGATACGATATGTAATATATTAAAGATTAATCACATGGGACAGAAATCAAATAGTGTCTCGTAACCTTTCAAAAACTAAAGCAAAATACATTTTAAAATAGATATCCCAGTGTAATAGCAAATGATCTTGTTTCTACCATTTCTGAGCAAAATTAATATAGCGAGCTCTATTTGTACTGGAGCGTCTTCCTCATTTTGAAGTAGATCCTGATCATTATTCTCATAAATATCCATATTAATGTTAAATCAGGTACTTTTGTAGTTTGCTTTGGAATATGGTGGCATTTACCATTGAGTGGTTAGATTTTCTCTCTCTCTCAGTATGAACGCTCTTCTGTCAATCCCTATTGCTGCCAGTTCTTCCTACTTGCCTACACTCTCTCTCTGCATCAGTCCCTTAACTCCCCAGCCCTCTCCAAGTGTTCTTCCTCTCCAGTTGAGTCTCTTCTGGGGAAATAATGATTCGGTTTGTCGCCCTCCCTCTACCACTCTTTCTCCATCTCTCACCTTCTCTCTCACACACGCTCTTCCTCTGTTGCTCATTCGGTCTGACGTTTTAGAAACACACACATGCTCGCACGCACGCACGCACGCACGCACACACACACACAGACACACACACAGAGACACACACGAACGCACGCACGCACAGACACACACACACACACACACACACACACACACACACACACACACACACACACACAGTCTACTTTTGGATCAGGCAAGAATGCCACATCCATTTGAAATTATCCCCCTCTTGACACACACCTCTGCAGCCCATCCAATTAACCTTTCAGTGCCGGAACCACTGTAGACAGGAACAAACTGCCAGAGATCATCCCCTATTTTGTTACCATTTTATGGCAGGATAATTTAAATTAAATCATATGTGAACATCCATATATATATATATATATATATATATATATATACATGGTGTGCAATGCTGCAAATTCACACTTTCTGGTCAGAACAACAGCCGCAGTAATGTTCATGTATCACTGCCATATAGAAGTTCATGCTGAAAATAAGCTCTTTTATTTATCCATGCACAGGAGTGACTTGCATGGTAAATATAGTCAGACATAAAATGCAATTCCCAGCAGACTGATGAATAAATCATTAAACAATAGCTCGGCGATCATGGGGAGATATGAGCTGCTTCCTGTCCAGGTCTCTAGAGTGTGATGGGCTCCCTCAGGACTGCCTGTCCTGGGAGTGTCTTGTGCTGCACAGCACAGGCCGTCCTATGTGTGAGCAAGCCAACAAGTGATGGCAACAGCAAAGGACGGAGTGATGTTTTATTAACACACCCAGCATTTCCCCCCCCCCCACTTGGGTCCAGCTCTTTTGATTTGTTAATTCATATACGGTTATGTCTCAGTGGGGTTTCCTCTAAAATCGCCCTGCTTTGCAACTGGCCGTTTGATCGTCCAGCTTTATTCACTTCATCGACAACGAGCTCTGGACCTTTGGGTCACGGACAACCATGAGGGAAATCGTTGGGTCTTTATTTTGTAGTTGCTGCTAAATGTACCCTGCAGTTTTCCGTTATCTTCTGCTCTATATATGTTGTTAATCTTATATTCATCATTGGCGATCGTCATAATGTTTTAAAGACCAGAAAGGGATCATTACATAATGGAAGCACATTTAGTTCAAGCCCTGGGTTACTTAAAACAGGATTCCTCGGATCCCTGAGCATGTCCAACGTTTCCATTTTAAGATTCGGCATGAGCACTGTGCCAAGGATAACACTACTCTCCTGAGTTCACCTTTTCTCACCCGAGCGCACCCCCCGTGCCAGTGAGCAGTAAATCCCAAGGGCCTCTCAGGCCTCTGTGCAAAGAGAGAGCAGCTGTGATTTTGCATGCTAATAGCGTCATCATTTCCTCATGCAAGAGTGCTGAGAGCCGATTGGAGCCATTGTCTTCTGGAGATCCAGCCGAGTCGCAGCCCGACGGAGAGTCGGTGCTGAAGAGTCATCACGGGGCTTTCGGAGCCTGTTGACCTCGTTAGACGCGCGAGAGCTGTGTAATGGCCACTCTGTCTCACTGCGCCGCAGTCGGCCGCAGAGTTGTGCGGCGGGTAATTGCGGTAATTATTTGGTGATGTCACCGTCATGTAGGACATCTAGAAGTGATCAGGGCTGTCAGAGGTGCACTTCACTAGAGTTCGCTCAAGTTGAGCTACTGTTGATGTACCACAGCTGTTAGCTCAGTCTATTTTTTCCCTGCCAGTGCCTTTTGCTCTTTCACGGTATCCATCAATCGTGATCTCTTTGAATATATCTCCCCTCTTTCTCTCTCTCTCTCTCTCTCTCTTTCCTCACATTTAATATGAAGAGAAAACACCTCCCTGTGTTAAGCCTCCATCAGCCAATTCATAATGCAAGCGTGAGAGTCAATCAGGTCTAATGGTGGCGTTCCACTGACTCAGCGTTTGGTTCGCCGGCATGCTTTATGCCTTCGCTTTGTTTATTGGCATTAAATGCAAGACTGGGATGGATCTCCGACAGCACACGCAAAATCCCATCACCCAAACAGGATAGTGAGGTTTTGTGATTCTAAATTGTGTCTGAGGTGGATGTTAAGGCTATGTTGGAAATGCCCGAGGGATTTTTCTTTTTTTTTTTTTGTCAGTGCTCGTCGTTGTGTGTTAAGGTCAGCCTGACAATTAAGATAATGTGTACATTGAGAGGGCATTTCCTCCAAATGTGTGACATTTGAAGGCTTGTGGAGACTATAGCATCCCTGTGGCTCGGATATAACAGCAGGATTTTTCATGATTTTTCTTGTAAATGGTTTGCTTGTTTGCATGCTTTGTGACTCACATAGAAGTGTTTTTGAAATTATGTACAGATTCAGATAGAACTTAAGAGCATTGCCTTTTTAAAGCATTAGATTGTGCAGTTGGTCAGGACTCGGTACAAGCCACAGTATGTTGGCTTGCTGTTATTGATGAAGACTATTGTGAGCATGTGATTAATACCTTTAGGAATCCACCCACACACTTACATCGCTCAAATTGTAGAGCGTGGCAGAACCAGCAGGGTAGTGTGAGCACAGTGAGAATACACGGTAATTGTTTTAGTCATTCTGCCACATTGTCGGGCCTGCAGACTTTTTTTGTTGTCATCCCAGAGCGGATTTAAAGCTAGTGTCTCACAAACTGTTTGTGTCGTTTGGCGAATCACTATGCCATGTGTCTAGAGTATTCCCTTGAAGAAAAGACAATGTGAACCATAAAAGAATTGGGTACAATACTAAGAAAAGCAGTGTTCCACCAGCGACAAAGGGTCAAGCCAAGTGTGTTGGGACTTGGCTGTAGATTACAGTTCTAGGGGAAAAAAAGGAAAAAAGGCTTGAAAAAAGTTGAACAGCCTCTATGCTGCTGTAAAGAGAATTGAGGTCAAACTGATCAAAAGCCAGAGTAACGGTTGTACAGTTACTTCTTCCAGGTAGAATTCGGAGTTAGTAGCATGTGCATAGTGAAAGTAATACACATACAGCACAATAATAAGTTCTTTTGAAAGTGAATGTGTGTTGTGTGGAAGAGTGAGTTTGAGAGACGAGGAGGGGAGGGGAGAAAGAGGTGGAGTTGGTATGACAGGAAAACTCATTCAGCTGTGAATTTGTTGCTGTAGCAAATACTGTGTGCCTTTTTTGTGTTTACTTTGTCTATAATAAAAGGAGTAGGTGTGAAAGTTGTACATGACTTTTGTCTTGCTGTGCAAGTGGAAATATATGGGCTCTCTAGTGTTTGGGAGAGTGTAGGGTTTTCCGAGTGTAGTCTTGTGTAGTCAGTCACTGCTATCGTTCTTGGTTGCACATGCTTATGTGTTCATGTTTACATGTTGGAGTTTGCATGTTTCTGTCTTTGTTTATGCGGTTGTGTGTGCTTGCATGTGTATGTGTGTTTGTGCGTGTGTGTGCGTGTGTTAGGGGAGAGTCGCACTGGTTCTGTCAGTCAGAGTTGTCATCCCCCAGGTGCAGTGGACCGCTCCGCTCCCTCCAGATGTCTGTGCTGTGATTAGATTTCTCATGTGTCAGACTTCCCTCTCTCTCCTTTGCACACACACACACACACACACTCACAAGTCACACACACAGACAGACGGCAGAGGAGCCGGTGTCGAGCTTTAATTGGAATACAGCGGCATAAGACTTGAAGCCTGTCTCAGGAGCAGATGAAGGGAATGACACACACACACACACACACACACACACACACACACACACACACACACACACACACACACTGGTAATGACACAGAAATATGAGCACGAGATTGTCACCATGTGTAATTACAACATACGTGGTGTAGCACTGAGACTATTCTGAAATAAAGATTAGTCTAGTTTGTTCACATTACATGTTCTCCCATACATGGCTTGTCTCCTCAGTTTGGTGCGGTAGCATGTGTTACAGTATGCGGGGTTTATTTGTCACTCGTCATTACGGAATCATGTGAGATGCCCAAAACAAGACGAATCCTTGGGATTTTCAACCAGGCCTCGTTATTGCTGCATTGTTCCCTGGAGCTTAAGACTTTGGCATGTTTACAGTTTGTTCAGAAACAGACTGCACGGTTTCATAAGAGTGCTCGTGCAGGACTTTTGTGCCCATCTTATCCAGAGAATGACCTCAGCAATATGACACTTATCAATACAGTAGAGGGAAGCAAAGGGACACATTTGTGGACAGTAGTTTAGCACAGTAAATGTAGATATTTAAAAAATATTTTTGTCATCAATCAACTTCTTCAGGGATAAATATTATTTCATATAATAAGTATCAGTGTACGTACAAGTATAAACATATCAAGGTTTCAGGTGTTTATTACGGCGTGGCTCTTTTGTTTATTCACATTTCATTTTTTTTTTTTGCGCTGCAGACCCTCAACATTTCATTGCAGCGATAGCTGTGTATTCAAGCACAGGCACCCTTAGAGTTGTTGAATGGAGGTGGCCTAAGCAGGAACAAGTAGAATAAGAGGGCAGTAAATTAGCACTGTGTGCCTACACTCTGCTGAGTCATACTGTTAGCAAAGGAAACAATGAGGGATAGCAACCAGCAGAGAGAAGGAGAGAGCGGGGGGAAAGAAAGAGGGCAAACAAAAAGTGAAAGAAATATGAAGGGAGAGAGAGAAAGATTGTGTGAGCGAGATTTGTGGCTTATTTTCCAGAAAGTGAAATAAACAAATAAATTGTACCGCATGAGATTGTGTCCAAAGGTTTTGGATCGACACCAAGGTAGTGTTTGCCGGAGTCGGCTAGAGTGTGCCAGAAAAGCTGAGAGATGTGTGGCGTTGCTACCTCTGCAGATGTTATTGTTACACCGAGCCAGCGCCATCCATGGCCTCTCTTTCAAGTCTCTGCTCCTCCTTTCTTTGTGTCTAACTTTCAAATCTACTGCTGGGGTTGAAGCGTAAAAAGTGTACGCAGTGGTTCACAGAGCAGTCAACTGAGGCAACAGATAAATTCTTCAAGTTATTAGACAGGTGTGTCTCTTTTTCTTCTAGGGCCCCTTGATGAAAGCAAATGTGATTTTCATATAATCATCTAGTGGGTAATGCAATTAGAATATTCTCTTGATGTTTTCTCGCACGTATGCTAATCGCAAAGCACCGTGTCCGGTGGGGGAACACATGGAAGACGAGGCGCTCCCAGGCCTGTTTTCCATGAATGCAAATGCACATTCCCAGAGACCGGAATTATCCATGATGGCCCTAAGTGTGAAAAAGACTGCACCCATGTTCTTTTCCCCTTTCTCTCTCTCTCTCTCTCTCTCTCTCTCTCTCTCTCCCTCCCTCTCCCACAGACACACCCATACACAGACCTCTCTCTATATATCTCGATTTCTCTCTCTCTCTCTCTCTCTCTCTCTCTCACACACACACACACACACACACACACACACACAAATGCAGAAACCCAGCCTGGAAAGGACTAATGAGCACACGGGACTGCATGAGTGTTCATCACAGTGCTGAATCTCTCTCCACTCTGCTTGAAGTTGTACTCCTAAAATATTCACCAAAATAACTTCTGCTGTAAACATTGGATGTCTCTTTTTTTATGAGATGGTAATTGGAGGGGCTCTAGCCTTTTACCACTGTAAATCTGTCGTCGTCCATGTTTTGCCAACCCCCAAGTCTGGTCACACACCATGTATTGCTGCCAAGGTGACTAAAACTCCTTGGTCCAGCGACTCGCCCAGCCCAGAAAATGTCAAGTTGTTCCCTTCAGTACTTGGGTGAGGAATTAGCTTACCCAAGTTTCTTTGTTACTTGGGCGAATTATTGCTAGCCCATTTCTTGTGTGGCTAAAGAATCTGGAGGCACATCGATCTGCAAGGGATGGAATGTGTTGGTGCCTGGGTGCTTTGGCTGTGACACTTCATGTTTACTCTGCCACGCCAAGCGGACGCATCCTCTGCCAGGGAACCCTGTGTCTGTGAGCTGTGAGTTTCGACCACAACCAGAAAGGGAGCCTTCAGGCTGTTGCTGCCTGTGCCGCCCAGTTGTTTTAAAGCCTTTGTGCAAATTCGTTTGAGTTTAAACGCAAACTCATTTTGCTTGCCAGGCTAATAAAATATTGTAGGATAGAATATTCTGTATAATGTATAAAATCAATATCAAATATGAAATGTATAGCTATCCCCACATGTACTGTATTTCCTTGGTTCTGTGGCAGTAAATGCAGTGTGTGGAGGCTCACTTGAATGAGCACGTCACAGTCAGCTCTCTGTTGTAGCGCTTTGGCTCGGGGTCCCCTGTGAACGCTAGAAGCCAGCATGTCATTGAGAAACACCAGGCCTGCAGCCACACAGCAGTGGATTGGGTTGCATCCCGCCTACACCCGTCACTGTCCTCACACCAACAAAGATGTTGTCACGCTCAATGAAGACCATGAGGGTGGATCTAACAGTCATTCTAATGGCCCTCAGATGACCCACCCCAGCAATATCAGCTACTGCAGGCCTCAGCCCGGCTGCCTACTGGATATGGACGCCTCTTCATAGCCATCGCTTTTTTTCTCTTGGTCAACATTAGACACAGCAGGAAAACTTTATGGTGCATCTGTTAGCATGTTATATTTGCTTAAATTGATTTTGCTCAGACGGAGGTTTAGAGTCAGATTAAAGTGTCTGTTTGGTAGTAGATATATTTCGGTTTGAGAGATTCAAAAGAGACCAGGGTTGTGGTCAGACTGCTTGTGTCTGTTGTGAAATGTCTCATGTGGTCTGTGTCTGTTTCATAGATTTACTCTCAAAGAGAAGTTTGTATTTATTTAGTCAAATACTAAATACAATAGCTACTGTATATACAGTATATCCATCTAAAATACGATCCATTGAATAATTGTAAAAATAGGAAACTCTATTACTTTCTTGTCTTCAGAATAATATTGTGGTTGTAACATGAATAATGAGATAGCAAATGTTTAATACCAAACACTTCAAAATCAGTGCTGATTTAGCTTTTTTTCCAGTGCTAATCTAAGTCACTGTTTTAGATTCATATTCTTTAGGCATATAAGACAAGCCATATGCACTTAGACCAATGAAATCTATCTGTGCATCTCACTTATGATCAGCCAGTCGTAAAACAGGCCTCAGTGCAGTATGATTATGTACAAGAACATGATACACACATCAAGTATGTCTTAAACATAGCAAGGTTCATGTTTTACAGTGAGAATGAGGGAAGCATGCTTAATTTTATGTATTATCGTGCCAGAGTATTTCCTAATTCCATTTGTGTGAAGTCATTGTAGAAAAGTACTGTAAATGCTTCACATTCTGTCATATTGTTAAGTTGGTCTCTTTATGATGACGTATCATGTATAACTAACAAATAACCCTGCTAAATTTGATATTAACAGCAGTTCTCTCTGTAAATAGCAGTTAACATAAAATAAATTACTCTGCTGATTGACAGTCCAGACTAGTGCAAACATTGGTCTGTATGGTCAGGTTGACACGCACAGTTGAACAGTGAATAGCAAATTGCAACATGCTCTTCTATTAATAATTATATTTTGTTAGAAAAAATGTCAGTCTTGGAGCTTATTGGAGCATTAGGGAGATTTCTCTAAGGGCTTCTTGTCACTCAAACAAGTTTGTAAGGCAAATATTTCCCCTCTATATCTTGTTGCACCTTCAAGATGCCAAGAAAACACAATATGTCTGCAAATAACACCTGAGGTATACAGTACATGAATTGTGGTGCTACATCGGGAATGTATAGTGTCTCAGTTTTCTTGTTCATGATCTGTTTGGGAAAACTAGGACCTTATCAAGTCTTTTGTATGGTGTCTGACAGACCTGCAGTACCAGGGCTGTCTACTGTTTAAGCAGTTTATTTTCTGAAAAGCTGAAATACCTTGCTAATGGTTTTCTATACAGTATTTCTCCTATCTTGGGATCTAGCTATCCACAAAAGTCTCTGAAGCTTTTCTCAAGCTGCTCACCAAAGTCTGAGAAAAGTCAGTGACAACCTCCAGGTCAGTCAGTATGGAATAATACATACAATTATCAGTCCCCCAAAGGTGTGGACAGGGGCCCGATCAATAGATATGTCTAAACCCTGCGCGCGAGGAGGTGTGGGTGGAGCAGTGACATTTCATCTGGCTGGGTGTCAGAGGATACGCTAACTCGTATCTGGCAATGCCTCAGCTGCTGGAGTTGGGCTGGGCAATGGGTCCCTGGCCATGCAAGCTCGACCCAGGCAAGGGCTGCAGACATCACAGCTGTCAAACATGGTTACCTCCACTGGTCCCTTCAGCTGTTATTTGATACTTACTTCTCCCTTCTCCCCCACAGAAACACACATACACATCCTGTTGACATCTCATTTCTACCCCCTGATAATTATAATACTGATTGGGTGTACAACTCTATAAACAGCAAATCCATTTGATTGTTTAATGTCAGATTTTCAATACTGTATGGTAGACTATTTAATATTTAGATAAAATGTTATAAGTTGAACCTTAAATGCACTTTACTTCAGATCTACCATAATCAGTAATCATTAAAAGCTAGCTTTGATAAAACAAAAAGCTCCCTTTGCGAACTAGATCTAAGAGGCTCCCACATAAGTTTTTTTTTTTTTTTTCAATGTAGAAACAACCACAAAGGAGAACTTTTGTTTGATCTGATTTAGCTGCTATGTTTCAAGCTAAAGTTTGAAGAGTTAGGAAGAAAGAAATGGACTATCTGGCTCTAGAATCATTGTTATGTTATCGCATCGACTGTGGTTGTTGGCTATGGTCTGTAGTGTAGCAGTAGTGCTAGCAGGCCTTGTCCAAAAAGCCCAAACTCTGTCATATGTGGTGCTATTCTATTGTTTGAATCACAATATACTAGGGTATTATGGTTAGTATAAATAAAATAAAAAATTCAAACCTGTTCTGTGTAACTGTGCTGGACTTATGCAGAGGGTTGTGAAGTGGGGTCCATTCCATATAAGTACATCTAAAGTGGTACGGACTGCCCTGTGTCTTCCACTCTCTAAACATGTCACAATGTTTGAGGTTCAAATGAAATCTGATCTGAAACTAGCGGCCATTCAACAATATGTTTATATGTTGGCTGGCATGTTTAGATGTTGAACGTTCATTAGTTGGCTTTAATCATGGTCTTCATCTGCTTGTGTAATGAGGGACCCACACTGAATGTGTAATCTGGAAAAAGCAGCTCCATAAATCTGATGCAATCATTTTAAACATCATTTAGGCGCAATGTCTTCCCACCTGACCAACTATGGCCCACATCAATTCATCCAGCCATGGTGGCTGTTGTTAGAGAATTGAAATGACATTTTCAAAGCCCATGTGTTTATGACTAGAGGGGAGCCGGCAACGAGGACTTGGTCTCAACATCATTTCCTCTGTCGTTTGGGCTCATTAGGGAGACCTTGCCCGCAGGACCCTTACAGGTTTCTCAAGTCATTTGTAGATGTGTTTTTCAGGGAGCAGAGACCCGAGCAGTCCCATGTCTCCCCAGACAAGCTTGGATCATTATCAGCACCAAGGCTGTAATACAGCATTTGTGTTGTCCTCTAATGGCCGATGTTTATTTCCAGACCATTGTCTCTGTGCCACCCAATTGACCTCTCATGAAGTGGAGAACTCGCTTTTAGTTCGCAAAAAAAATCACAAAAATATATCATTTTCAGCCTACTTTTGGGTGAGACTACATAATTCTACGTTTAGAATTTCCCTTTTTTTATATAAAAAAAATGGTTCTGCTCCTCCCTCTTCCCCTCTTTCACATTTTATATCTTTCTCTCTCTTCCTTTCTCTCCCTTTCTCCATTCTTGCAGCAGGCATATGTAATTCTGCAGAGACCTGTTATCTGTATGCAAATGTTGTTCTTTTCTATGGAAGCCTAGCTGGTTAACAATTCAGATCAGGTTTAGAGGCAGCAGAACCACAGAAGCACATTTCAAAGAGAGTGGGCTCTTAGGGAGGCAGTGTTGCTCTGTATCTATAGAACCTCTGTTCTTGTCCAGGAAGATGCTATCATAGTTAAGTATATAGGCTGCCATGACACCTTCAAATGTATGTATTATAACTAACGACATAAGGTCTCACCATCATCTTTTACTATAGCCAGATGTTATTATACCGTATCACCCCGGAGAGAAGAAACACTCTTTTCTGATTGCAGGTGGGGCGGCTATTCATTCTGAATAACGGGACACCTACTGTATGAAGTAGATCTGGTTAAAAAAAGTTCAACCACTGTTCTAAATCCATGCTTATGAATACTATGACAATAACTATAACAACCATAGTAGGACGACGATTGAGCCTGGGAGCACGCTTCTCAACAATGAAACTATAAACAAGCTAACTGTTCATGCTATCGCTGTTAGCCCCAAAGAAAGTTGTACAACAAACTGAACAAGTTAGCTTCTTATAAAATGGAAATGCTTAAAAACACTTTTTTAAGCATTTTTTTGCGTGCTATAAAGGCATGACTATGTGATACAGGTAGAACAGGGCACCTCAGCAGCCATTATCCTTTATATATGTACTCATGGTTATAATTATGACCTCTTAAATAGACTGACTACAATTATACATTGGAAATTTTAAAAAAATTTCAAATGCATATGGACAAGGTAATCCTAAGGTTTTCATTTGAAAGGGTTATGAATGAGAGCATCGAATCAAAATACTTTTTACATGGTCTTTTGTATCTAAACATCTGAATTTCAATAATGGTAACTAGTAAACTCACCACCTACCACCATGTTTATGTCTTCCAATCAAGCAAAAGTCTCAGGAATTAAGACTCTTATTGGAGTGGACTTGATATAGAGCTCTACAAGAGGATTTTCCTGGGGATCAAACCAATAAGGATTTCCTGGGGAGAGAACCATCCAGCGCTAGCTTGTTCACTCATAGATCCCAAAACGAAGCCTTTCCCTCAGTAATCCACCCTCTCAGCTTTCCCCTGTACATATATAGTAACTTGGCTTTCTAAGCTCTCACTCCCAGGTCTCTGCAGTCCTACTGTGCCACATGGTCAGTTCTCAGCTTCCATAACATCATTACATTTTCAACACATTAACATTTTCATCACCAAGATACACTTATCCAGCATGCATTTCCCATAATCACATTTTTGGTTTTGAGTGCCAACCCTATTCTTATGCCACAATAGGCTCGTTAATTTAGGTTGCTTGCACAGATATATACCAGGTCTACTCATCACTTCTGATATTCACACCAACTGCTTTCCCAACGTGTTGGAAGAATTCCATGTCTACCCACACTAACTTCACGCTTACTGCTCTGTTAGCTATTTTAGGATGCTTCCATGCTATTTTGGTGGGCTTCCGGTGTCTTGTGTTCAAGCATGGCTACGTACAGTATCCCACTCATCGCTCATGCAATCTCTGCCATACGCATCCCAGGACCATGGATAGCTACCAAACCCATGTGTTTATTATTAGCTGTCTAAACCAAGCATCAGGATGGAGAAACTAGTCATAGTGCCAAACAGTTAAGCAGGCAAGTTTTTTAAGTATACTATGGCAGTCACTGTCTACAATCAGCGTTTAGCTGCTCTTCAGGACAGAGACAGGACACAGACTGCTTAACACTGCTTTATTAAAACTCAACATCATATTTCAACTGTGTTTAGACATTTTTACCAGTATAGGTCATGTATTAAAAGTGTGTTGGCAGCCAAAGGATTGAATACCCCATAACCCTGTACATCCAGCCCTGCCACCTCGGCCCCCCTTCATTTCCCCCTAGACACAGGGCATTCATTTAACAAAGTCATCCGAGTGGAATAAGTGCAGAGCAAGTGTTTGCATTAGCTTTCATTAGTCTCTCTGTGTAGCTCAGCTGGGACAGAATACAATTAAGCCGTTACTGATTCAACCAAACACCGCCATGTCAGATACAGAATACGGTGAATGGCCCTGATAGGAGTGTGTAATGTATAATGCATTTTTGCCTGCGAGTCAGTCCTATGCCATGGGACTGCGGCAGATCTGTCATCTATCAGTGTGAAGCAGTAATGCTTTTTATGAAGACATGTTAGTATGAAGTAACTTTCCCAGATGTATTGGACCATGTGTTTGTAAGTCAGGCTCTTAACTGATTCAAGATGTAAGCTTGATACTTGTCAAAGGACAGCTCATGCATGCACCATATTAGCAAGTAGCAAGCTTTAATTTTGATAGAAACAGGAATGACAAATTATGTATATGAAAATCTCACACATTCTATACATTATATACAAAGTAATGCACCGTGGCATTAGGTACAATGCTGTGATTATGTAATAATGTATTGTATTATTAAAATGTACAGTTAACTTTGTAGGCCTGTCCATAGCAATGCCTCTAGCTATATTCTGTGGTGGATTCTTTGCTTTTTTCATGTAATAAACTAGACATTGTGTGTGTGTGTGTGTGTGTGTGTGTGTGTGTGTGTGAGTGAGTGTGAGAGAGAGAGAGAGAGAGAGAGAGAGAGAGAGAGAGAGAGAGAGAGAGAGAGAGAGAGAGAGTGTGTGTATATTATTTAGCAATATTTAAATTGGGTAAACTGATTGCTTTAAACATACAAATGAGAATTTTTGTTTTAGTTTATTTTATTTGCTATTAAGCATGCATGCTGCCTTCGTGGTCTGTGTGAGGAAGGAAAAGCAGAAGGAATAAAGGGAAATGGAGACACATAATTGGATGTATTTTGCCTTGGGCTGCAGTTTTCAAGATTTATGTGTTACGGAGCATTAAATCGGAGAGGGGATGTCAAGTTGAATGCACCAGGAATCAGAGGAGCTGCTGCGTTTTTACCAGCTAAACATAAAAAAAACAGTGTAAGAGAAGGGGGACTTGAATTGTTTCATTACCACCAGTCACCACAGGAGGCAGTCCTTGTTCACATGCCTGAATTCAGAGCCATTATCAATTGCTGCCTAATGGGCATCACTGGTTCTGGTTGAGTCGCTGGCCTTTTCCATTGTCTTTTTATTTCCTTTATTTTAGTGCATTTCCCCCCTTTCCTTTCACTTCCTTTTTTTTTACAAGAAGTAATAGACCTGGGAGGGAGCCTAACTTTGGGACAGATGAGTGCCGTCACAGTTGCAAGGTCCAGAGATCTAAATGATGTTTGAGCACAGCACTGGTGAAAAATGAGTCTGCCTCTGTTTGATCACAGTACATATTTTTAGGAACATGCACACACCCAGGGCCCATTTGTTTTTTGGGGGGTGGTGTGAAAGGGTACCAGACATCACAATAGATTAGTTTTAAGGACTTGGCTGGATTTGTTGCCATTCGCTGATGCCTAACCTTGAACAGAGGAGAGGCTACGGGGTCTTTGACAGTTGCCGTAGCTCTCTTTCTCTAGGTTATGTGCCCGTATACAGCAAGACTCAATCTGTGCTCCCAATTCAAACCATCACACCACACAAGAGATACATCCAGTGCATAAATGTAAGATTGGAAGTGTATGATTAGCAAAATGCATATTGCACCTGCGACTGACCCCCAGTTGCATGAGGGCCTTTTGTACCATTGCTTAATTTCCTGGAACAAACATTTAGAAATGTTACCTGCTGACCATTGGCTAACAAAAGAACAGTACCCACAGTAATAAGCCACACAACTATCCCAATGCCACCTGCTGATTCACAACGTGTCTTGTCTTCCCATTCACTGAAATGATCTCTCTCTGTAGCTAATACAAACATGTCTACCAATACATGGCTATCTAACTGTTTTTTATTCATCCTTTATCATTTTCTGTTGCTACTGTTGTACCCATAGAGACAGCGTTATACAAAAGACATTGTGTGTCAGTACATTCTTTGTATTTATCTGGATTTTTTACATGGTTTTTCAGAGTTGTGAATGTTGTCGCTGCTGGTAGCATAATTATTCCCCCCTTTCATTTTGTGCTTGTGAGACACTGCTGGGCTTTATTATTTGTTAGTGCAGATACTGGCAGATTTAAATGCCATGTTTTGCACTACACTCGTGGGAAGCCAAATTATAACTGAAGTTGCTTGATTCAGTGACAGCAAATGTGATATCTTGTTTTCCTGTGTGCCTCTCTCTGTGTATACATCTATTAATGCAGGTCAGTAAAGGTGCATTGTGGACTGTGCAAACTGCACCTGTTCGTCTGATGAATTTCTCATCAACTGTATGTGAAACTATATTTTGCTGGAATGCATACCGCATTGTTGATTGAAAAAGGAATGCGTAGTCAAGACAGGTGTATATCTGTAAACCTTGTGCGTAACTGTCAAGAAGTATGGAGAGGAACGGCATTTGAATGCAATGTCAAAGCATTCAGACATACTGCACGGTATACTGTACTGTACATGTCTGTTACCCACTTTGTTTGTTAGCTTTAACATTCAGAGTCTAGTGCTGCTTCTTATTCACAGAGAAATGAACACAGGGCACCTGTACCTCATACCACAGCCATACGACTCAGCATCACCATAGCAACTAGATACGCTTATTGCTAATGCCTTGGTTGTCCTTGGAGAGGGATTTGGTAGCATTGACAAAACCATGAATTCACCTGATAAACACAGCAAGCATAGCAAGTAAACTACTTGACTGCACTACTTTCTGCAGACAACATTTGTCAGTTGCTGGTTAAAGGGAATCCATTTTTTTCTTCCCTCTTGAGGGCATTGTATTTTCCACATTGAGTGCAGATAGTGTGTTGATTCCCACCTGCTCAGATAAATCTGCTCTCTCCTGTACTCAGCCACGGGCACCAGTGGCGGGCAGACTGGCATCTGATTGTTAATCATTTTCGAGGTCCGTGCCTGGCCTCTTTTTGATGTCCACTCCGTCCTGGCTCAGCTCGGCTAAATGGAATCAATTAAACACGTGCTTGTAGATTGCTGTCGCTTCTCAGGGATCTATCCGCCTTTGATGTAGAAACAAAAATAAATGAATTCAATTTAAATGAAAAACTCAATTAAAAAAGGTGCCAAGGCAGGGTTGTGTGCAGATCCAAAGCTGATGCCTGTCGCCCCCCTTTCTCTCTCATTGTGACATGTATGGTAGAATTAGTGTAACACATGACGGCATGTCACAGGTTTTGTGTTTTGGTTTGATAAAATTGAGTGTGCTTCAGTTAAAACGTATGCAATATAGAATAGTTACCCTGTGCCTTGATGTCCAAAGTGAAAAAAACATCCTACTGAGACACAGTTTATTCCCAAGAAGCAATGGTTTAGGACTGGCTAGGCATATCAAAGGATGACCATCAAGAGACTGAGCATTCATTTGACTAAATCAGTGATTTTCCTCTGATGTCTTTAGGGAGAATTGATTTGTTGTCTTGCTAATTGGGCTACACCGAGTTTGAAAAGCCGTAGGATGAAACTGCAATGATGACTTACAATTAAGCTGAGCAGTGGCGGGTGAGCCCCATGTTGGTTGGCTTTTTAATCTCCTAAAACAGAATATTACACCTTTGGGAATGTATTATGAAGAAATTCTGTCAACTAGTGGAAGCTCAGAAAAGTATCAGCAAATACCAGACTTGTTGTTGTGTTTTAAATGCATTTTGAGACATTTTTTTTCTGCTCAAGAAAGGATTCCCCTCAAGTGTACTGTTACCAGCAGGCCATTGCAAATGAGTCCTCAACCTCTGTTAATGATGTCATTAGGCTCTATTTGTTTTGTCAAGGGAGGTCAGACCAATTGTGAGTACTTTGCTACAAACAACTATTAAATGTTGGTTACCTCTGGAGGACATAAAAAGTATCATCACTGTTAATGAACTGTAGAAGCTGTTGGTCAGTAACCAGGGATTCAAAGTCAGAGATGCAATTTGTGGAGATTTGTTTTAGTACTGTGTTTCTTTTGTGATTGTTTGAAAAAAACACCTCTTCCCTTGAACAAGGCCTGTTTGGAAGAAGAGTGGTAAACAGTTGTGAAATATGCAATGTGCAATAACAAATGTATGCAAATGTAAAGCATATTGACATTATACAATGTTAGAAAGTATGCTGCTAGAACTACTTTGTCAGTTTGTGTTTTACTGATTGGTTATAAATTTAGCTTTGACTTATATTTACACTGCAGCTTTTAACATTTTCAATGACAATCCTTTGTAAAGGGTCAAGCTTTAAGTTTTATTTTGGAGACGGTTTTATGCAGAGTGGGTTTCTTTCACCCTGAGTGTGAGATGTTTTCCCGCATATTCAGTCTGTTCCTCTTTTTATGTCTTTCAGGTTTTTTGAGCACAGGAGACCAAGCTGCGAAGGGGAATTATGGCCTTTTGGATCAAATCCAAGCGCTGCGCTGGACCAGTGAAAACATTGCTTTTTTTGGGGGTGACCCTTTGCGCATTACTGTATTTGGATCAGGGGCTGGCGCTTCATGCGTCAACCTGCTGACTCTATCCCATTATTCTGAAGGGAACCGTTGGAGCAATTCAACCAAAGGTATAATGCAGAGGCTGCAACTTTTCACAAATTTGGGCGTTTGCATGCCAGTGCTTGTTACAGATTGATGCCTGGTGCACAGAAATAACGTTTCTTAAATGCCAGGGACAGACTTTGTGCATAATGTGTTTTTGTGTGTTTCTGACCTGCTTGCATGCATAATTAGCTGTTTTGCATTTTGCCCAACCCATTCGGTTTAAATTTATTTAAAACATTCAAATATGTTTGCATAGGAGATGTCAGACTCACACATTCAATGTCCTGTGGGATGTTTTCATGTGTCCTTTTATCACATTTATATTATGTTATTGAAATCTGTTTATGTCTAACATTTTGTTAAAAAGTTAAAGGAGTTTTGGAAATATATACATGTAGCAATTTGTCAAATTTAGAATCTGCAATTAAATCAGCATGAAATTGATATTTATGCAGCGCTGAATGTGGATGATACTATCAAACCCCAAGTACAACAATGCAAAGAATCTAATTTGTTATTAGGTTGTCCTGATCCACAATGTCAATACAGAATGAACAGCTGGGCTAGCTTGGAACAGACAGAAATTTGTTAAACATATTCTGACTTCATAACCTATGCAATTAATTTATACATAAATGTTGTTCCCAGTGGACATTATGCCTACCTAGAGGGACGATATAGAGCATTAAGAAAATGAAACAACATGGCATGAGGTTAAGAAAGACAGGACATTTCTATTGGTGATTTACAGTCAATCTTCTGTGATTAGACCTGAAGTTTGCATGCAAGAATTCTACTAAGGCTGCATGCTACAGTGTCTACTCTGTTTAATATTAAATCAAATTAGTTAGCTAGTTTTTGATTTAGTTTGATTGTTGTATGGCTTGTGTAGTTAAGTTTGGTCAAGCAATGGGCAAAGGATCTTGCAGTCACAAACGGAAGCAGATTTTAGCACACATAAAATGGATGTACTGTATGCATTACAGTGGCTTCAATGCCTAACATCCTACAGGTTGTCATAGCAACATGGATTAGTTCACCTTAGCCCTCTCTTCATCTCCATCGTCTGCATGTCTTTGCATGGTGTCTGCTTAACCTCAGTGGAATATTGTGTCTGTATTTGTCATATCTATTGATCTATTGCCCCAGACACACTGAGGGAGTCCTATGTAAAATGAATGATAGGGGCACTGCTTGGACCTCCATACCCAATGTTCTTACAGTTTGAAAAGGATGTGCTAAAACAAGACTAACATAAGTACCAAGGTCTAAAATAGGCAAACATTTGATGCAGCTATAAAAACTGAAAGTGGTCTTAAATCCTACAGGTAATTTTCTTCTGGAGCTAAATTGGTTGTCTCATCTCTTTAAAAGTATTTTACATGATTGACTGTCGTCTGAGGTATTTTGATCCATAAATGGAAGCAGGGAACTGTTTTGAACAAACCTCAGAGCTGCACAACAAAGAAAACAAACCAGAGTGACATTCCCTAAATTGCTAATGATATTTTCGGTGCTCAGAAAGACACATTACCTGAGGGAGTTGTTCCTTTTTGACTGAGAAAAAACATATGACAGTCCCTTCTCATCCCGTCTATAATTCGAACAACAGGAGATGTATTCACTGCGATTAAAAATGGCATCAGCTCTTCCATTTAAATAGCCCTTTTTTCTCTCCGCAGGACTTTTTCAGAGAGCTATAGCACAGAGCGGTTCAGCCCTGTCCAGCTGGGCGGTGAGCTTCCAGCCTGCTAAATATGCCCGTATGCTGGCCAAGAAGGTGGGCTGCAACCTGAAGGACACTGTGGACTTGGTCGAGTGCTTGCAGAGGAAGCACTATAAAGAACTAGTGGACCAAGACATTCAGCCTGCGCGCTACCACATAGCATTTGGACCTGTTATCGATGGGGACGTCATTCCAGATGATCCACAGATCCTTATGGAGCAGGGCGAGTTCCTCAACTACGACATCATGCTGGGGGTCAACCAAGGGGAAGGTCTGAAGTTTGTGGAGCTCATCGTGGACAATGAGAACGGCGTGCAGGCGAACGACTTTGACTACGCCGTTTCCAGTTTCGTCGATGACCTCTACGGTTATCCCGAGGGCAAGGACATCCTGCGAGAGACGATTAAGTTCATGTACACGGACTGGGCAGACAGACACAACCCGGAAACGCGGAGAAAGACATTACTTGCGTTGTTCACCGACCACCAGTGGGTGGCCCCAGCTGTGGCCACGGCCGATCTCCACTCAAGTTTCGGGTCTCCCACCTACTTCTACGCCTTCTACCATCACTGCCAGACGGAGCAGGTGCCGCCCTGGGCAGACGCGGCCCACGGCGATGAAATCCCGTACGTGTTCGGCCTGCCCATGATTGGACCAACTGAGCTCTTCCCGTGCAACTTCTCAAAGAACGACGTTATGCTGAGTGCTGTGGTAATGACGTATTGGACAAACTTTGCTAAAACCGGGTGAGTGTGTTGTTAACTGTTTTAGCCATCACTGTTGTTGTAGACGTGTACCTGTTGCCAGGAAGCACTCTGAAATGCGTTTTGAGCAAATTAAAAGCATTACTGCATGTAGCGTTTATTACAGCATAAAAACAGATTCATGTTTGTATCACCTGTTGTTGGCTTTGACATAAGTGGGAGGCTAATTCTCTAAAGGCTGCAAATTTGGCTCAGTCCTGTCAGGCGTGTAATGTCCTACACCTAAAATAATAACTGCACCCACTCAGAGAAATCACTGGTGTGTCTCTGGGTGCTTAAGCCTGCCGGAACTATTCCCTAGAAATTGCTACTGCCTTCATCTGACTTTGGGGTAGTTTGTGTTCATTTGCCAATTTCCTGCCAATTCGTTTAACATTAAGGTTTGAAAAAACTTAAAGAAGCATTATGAAGTTTTGCTCTAAAAGCCAGCTACCCATCTAAAAATCATACAAGCTTGCAAACATCACCCACAGTCCAGTTGGCGACGATGGAAGCTTTCTAACATGTTAAAGGGTGTCTTTTACCAATATTGTTGCTGATGTCATGCTGGCAATGCTTTAATTGCACCATTATGCTTAGTAAGGTGTTAAAAGTAGACACACTCAAAGCTGTTTTAACTTTCACCTGAGCAAGTGAGCTGGTGATGAGAGGAGTTCCTCTGAAACGTCTGATGGGGATTATAATGATTTGAAACCATGACAGGAAATCAATTTGTATAAGGTTCAAACATGACATCTCTTCACTCAGAGACAAGTTAATTAAGCAGTGTGAGTTGTCAGCAGCCTGTAATATTCGCTGGAAGAATATTAAGAGTTTTACTGTTTTGCCTCAAGGCATGTGTTCCTGCTACTAATTATATTATTTTCTGGAAATGATGGAGGACAATTGCTCCTTTCTACTGTAATATGTGCCCACTGGGACCACCCAGCACTGTAATGACATGCATACACAAATGTCAATTACAAGTTCATACCGAGAACATGGGAGATTTATGCTCTCATTGTGATGGTGAGGTCATTTAGAATACGCTCAGCCTCCGTGCCACTAGAACATCAATCAATCACCCGGCAAGCTTTTTCTATACGAGTATATATAATCTTGCAGCCGTTTGCTCATACACAACATTCTGTTTACTTTCCAGAGACCCCAACCAGCCCGTTCCCCAAGACACCAAGTTCATCCACACCAAACCCAACCGCTTTGAGGAGGTGGCCTGGTCACGGTACAACCAGAAGGACCAGCTCTACCTCCACATCGGCCTGAAGCCCCGGGTCAAGGAGCACTACCGGGCCAATAAGGTCAACCTGTGGCTGGAGCTGGTTCCCCACCTACACAGTCTGAACGAGGTCACGCAGATCATCTCCACCACCACCAAGGTCCCGCCGCCGGAGGTCACTCCGCGCACGCCAAAGAAGATCCCCGTCAACACCAAGCGGCCCAACCCCACGCCGTTCCCCACCGAGAGTCAGGACAGCCAGCCCTTCCAGGTGGACCAGCGCGACTACTCCACGGAGCTGAGCGTGACCATCGCGGTGGGCGCCTCGCTGCTCTTCCTCAACATCCTGGCCTTCGCCGCGCTCTACTACAAGAAGGACAAGCGGCGGCACGACGTGCACCGGCGCTGCAGCCCGCAGCGCAACACGGCCAACGACCTGGCGCACACGCAGGAGGAGGAGATCATGTCGCTGCAGATGAAGCACACGGACCTGGACCACGAGTGTGACGCCATGCATCCGCACGAGGTGGTTCTGAGAACTGCCTGCCCGCCCGACTACACGCTAGCCATGCGACGGTCGCCAGACGACATACCGCTCATGACGCCAAACACCATCACCATGATCCCTAACACCATGCCAGGGCTCACTTCCCTCCACTCCTTCAACACCTTCTCGAGCGGACAGAACAACACGCTGCCTCACCCCCATCCACACTCACACTCCACGACCAGGGTATAGCCTGTGGGACCCTGCAAGCTAAACACACACAGACACATGTACACACACACACACACACACACACACACACACACACACACACACACACATAAACACACACACAAACACACAGATCCACACAAATAAATACAGGAGCCAACACACTGAGTGAAGAAAGAGAGCTGTGGAATATTTCCACTCCTGTGAATATGACTCATAGGAATTATAGGGATTTTTCTGGGACAGATAGTACCATTTTATATTAAAAGGAAAGAAACTTTAAAGAGAAACGTGGAAGAATATTTCAGTTAAAAAATGGAAAACAAATAAAGATATTCATAATTTTTTTTTTTTTTTTAAGTACTCAACATTGTGACTATGCCAGACTCCTTTTCTGGCAAGAGATGTTACCCTCGGATTACAATTCAGCAATCCAAGGAAGAGGACAAAAGGAAGTGTGGGAGGCCCTTTGTAAATGAAAGAAAATATTGTTTTCCTGAGGCATCGCACTCTAGATTACACTCTCAAGAGAAGAGAGGAGATGCTGCTTACCCAATTCAGGCATGTGTAACCCTGCAGGAAACAGACAAGGCATTGTAAGATATGGAATAAGGACCATAAAAGGTGGGAAAAGGGAAAGAGCTCTTCAGGAATATGCACAATGGAGACATTCATGGCAATGTCTTGGATACCTTTCATCAATTTATTTTTGGGGAACAGATTTATTGTATAGAACCTATTTACATATCTAGATATGTACACAAAGCACCAATGCTGTTTAAGCCCTCCTAGGGCAGCGATATTCAAAATCTGCCAGCGGAACTTATGGGGGGAGTCATATTCTTTCTGGCAGATGCAGCTTCATCACACAAGTGCTGTCTATACCAAGAACTGGCAGACAAAAGGGAACCTGGATATTTTTAGCACGATGCGCATGACAATTTATCTGCTTGGTGGCTGTTCTGCTGATTAAGTCATAATTAAAAAAAAATAATAATTTTCATCCCCATTGGATTTGTTTTGAAGAAATACTGTTCTGATTGGCTCACAAACCCACAGAATTCTGACACAGGAAAATAAACTCGGGTCAGGATTGTTTAGGGGTGGGGACTGGGAGGGGGGGACATGCTAAATAGAGTGCATACACCATAGCTTGAGTGAACATGGTTATAAGGACTAGTTTTGTACAATGTGTGTTGGTAAAACTTTTTAATAGTGGTGAATCACTTGCTGTTTGAGCTCCCAAAGGTTGGGATTTTCATTGTACTCTTTTCGTTCCACACATAATTCTTTAAAAACATATCATTATTTTATTTTTCATCTCTTGCTAATAGTCAAAGACCACTTTACATTAAATAAGTAATTACCTGCACATTTTTGTTTCTGGCAGTTATTTTCTTTTTAAATTCTCATTATTGTTATTTTTGTTCAACACACCATGGATGCCCAGGACCATAAAAGAGTGAGTGTTTTGCAGGGAATGGTATACTTTGTGTTGTTGTGAGTTTGATTTGCTGTATGGACCTTTTTTTTTGTTTGTTTGTTACTTTCCCTTGTTATTCCTTCACAGAGTACATTCCATAGTGACATTTAAAGTTTAATGCTTATAAATGTGTGATTGAGGCAAGGCTGGGGCTCTGCTGACGCTGTGCATTAGAGTGTCCTCTCATCGCGCCGTGCCTGAAACACGGAGCAGGTGGAGACCTGGCAGTGAAGGGACCAGGGGCCCTGGAACCTCCCCGCGCCAGCGGCCTTCTCCTAATGAGCAGAGCAGCAGATCTGGAGCCGTTGCTTCAATGCTAAAGTTAAGACATGGACACACACACACACACACACACATAAAAAAAGACAAAGTATGGTCTCTTCTCAGTAAATGCCATTTGCCAATGTTTGTTCTGAGTTTTTTTTTGTTTTCATCAAAACGACCCTGTGGACTTTTTGTGTATGAGATTTCACATTGGGCCTCTGCTAGGTCTATCATGTAATTTATGCCTTATGGCATGTTGCTACACAACCCCACAACTACCTGTTGGTGAATTTGACCATCAGCTCCACTCAGTAGCCCCAAGAAGCTGGTACAGGATATTTCAGTTGCATGAAAATCGAAAGAATTTAGACCAGACGACATTGTACTCTATCTACTGTTTCATTATATTGGCTCTACAAATCCCTTTTATTTCCATAATGGTCTTAGTTAGTCAGAACGCTACCCGCTACCTGATTATCATTCGAGAGATACTTTTTTTTTTTACTCCATTTCCACACAAAAAGTGCTTACTTTAAATGTTATGTTTTGATGAAATCATCACTGTCAAATATCCATCATATGTGGCATCTGCCCTCAATGTTATTAGTGCACTGGAAGTACACAAGTCTAATGTTGATCAAGGTGGCAACACAATCAAGTGCCAACATTAAATGACAAATGTAACTGAAACAAATCTAGGCTCTCCCAGTCAAGTACTGTAGCTCATTTGTGGCTTTGTGGTTAAAGATGGAAGGCAGAGGACAGAAGGGACGAATTATGCAGCTTTTCCTGCAGCACCAGATGACCTGTGACACACTGCTGGTCCCAAACAAGATGTTCGTGAGCCGAACAAGCTCTCCTCTGATCCCCCTTCCGCTCCATCACATCGCAGGAGGATTGTAAACAGTCCAAGATGAGCGCACCTGCACTCACGCCCTGCCCACATGCGATAATTACTTTCATACTTAGAGCTCAACCCCCCAACGCACTCATACAAACACACACACACACACACACACACACACTGCCCACCTCTGAAACACATACACCCCCCTACACAGAGACACAAAAAGGAACACGCCGTCTCATTGCGGCCTCCAAACCTAATCAACGCAGTTATGAATATGAGTCCCTTCTCCATGGTCCCCTCAGTCTAAACACAACTAGCTTTTGAACAATGTTAAAATGTAATGAGCCATTCACAGAGATGGTGTGATGGTGGTGGTGATGGTGAAGAGGGGGACTTTGAGGATTCATCTTTTCATTTGCATGTAAGGCTGAGGTGATAGCTGGGCCACATCTGCGACTTGAGTGACTCCCGAGTCTCATTCCTCCCTGGTAGACACGTGCAGAAGGGATACGATTTTGAATGAATGAATGTAATGCAACGAGTGCCATTTTTCTAAGACACCAAACAGCCATCTCTCTGTTTGTTTTCTACTCTTATGACCTTCATATGCTAATCGTTCTGTCAAAAAAAATTGTTGTGTGAAAATGGGCACCGTGTCAGAGGCAGTTGTAATATAGATTATTTGTCATTTGTCTTTTTTTCTGGTTAAATAGTGATTACTCTTCTGGAGCACAATAAATGATTTTATTAAGCTGAAATAATATCACTGTAGCTCTTTATTGTCCTTCTCTTGATTGAATACACATCTAATCTGATAATGAGGATGCTCACAGCTAACAGCACGTGTGAATTGAGTTTGCCCATGTTTGATTTAGTTATTGCTGCTCTGTCTCTCTCAGTTGTTGTGCAGTCACAGGGGGAGTTTATCAAATCTTTTTTTAAAGAAGTGTTTGGACAATGGACTTTGGACAACCCACTGTACATTAATTTTAAACCAGTAAGGGCGGGATGCTATTTGTATTCCACACATCACATTTGAAGTGGTAGATTAGTTATAGTCAAATATATTGTGCCATCTTAAAAAGTCAAATTTAGCAAAACTTTACTAATGAAAGTTATATTGCTCTTATTGTTTCGATTTGTTTAAGAACATTACATTGTTCTACAACACTAGAAATAGGGATGCGCAATATTATCTGCACGACACTGGTATCAGCAGCTTAAGAAAGGTATTGTCAGCACACATGACCGTGTATACAGATATTACTGGCGTATGAATCGGCAAGACTGTTTGCAGCACAACCTATTTGGGTTTCAGAGAGTCATACAAATCTATTCAAATAGGATAAATCTACACATTTAGTTGTTATACTGTATATTTTAGTGAATGTCCTTTTCTCTTAATGTTTACATTTAGGCTGGAATGAATGAGAGCGAATGTTTTATGCCCATACTGTATGCAAGAACTGATGGCCATCACAGTAAGAGTGATTGATGTATTCTTGTACATTGTGTTCCCTTGAAGGGAATTGAAAAATATTTGTATATACAGTATTGGTCAAATGTATTCGGAAAGATCAGCATATCGAATATTGGCAGATATCCATTATCGTGCACCCCTAGCTAAAATAAGATTGGCAATTCTGATTACTGGAGATACATAGATATTGTATTATGAAAAGTGGAGGCCATTTCAACACTAACCTTTCAGAAGGCGGAAAACTGTGAGGCTGGGCAGTATGGTTTCCTGAAATCCCATCAGACAGATGTACAGTATGTTATGTCTAGCAGTTACTTATGTGCTCATCACATCTGTGAAATGGTACACAACACAATTGTATTAGGTGACATGACATGTTTCGTATTGTGTGAAATGTCTGAATCAGATCACTGTCAGTGCTGAGAAGGAAAAATGTGCAGTCTCATGGAAGGTCTCTGCAGAAATGAGTTAGAGAAAGACAAAAAGAGCGAATCTGTCGACTGATTTATTTCCCTATCCATTTTTTATCAGTACATAATAATGATTTTCTGCAAAAAATGTAGAGATCATCTGATTTCTGAGCCCAATGACAGCAGCCAAGCTTACCTGTCTGTGAGCATCACACTATTCATGTAGACCTCTCATTACCCAATATAGAAAATGTAATTATGGAATGCAAAAAATCTCTCTGAAGATTAAAGTAAATCTCTCTGAATATTTTCACATTACCAATGTGTCTGCACAGCAGTGATACCTCATCTGCCCCTTTTGTTTAGAGTATCTTTTCCCTCAACATCTTGTGTTTCTATCTAACAGATGAGATGGCATTTCCCAAATTGGTAAACAACTTCAGCTGTTAATTTCAGGAGTTTAAGACTCATTGAGCAATCAATAACAAATGACTATTAAGACCTGACATTTACATGCTGGCGTGGGGTTTTGACGCTGTGACAGAGGATGGGAGTAACTATGCAGCTGTTTACTCCGCACATTTCTGACCAAGGACACCCCTGTAGAAAAAGGAGTTCAAATCTCGTTTGATAATGTCTTGCCATTTCCCATTATGGTGCTTTTGGAACATCAAACACTTTTTTTTTTGCCTGTGATAAGCATGCTTTCATTTACCAGCACTGTTTGATCTCCTGCTTATCCCTGGGCCATTTTTGCAAGGATTTTACAGCTAGAGATAATTGCTATGTATTTAAGCAATGTTTTATAAATAGACATGTTGAATAACTTTGTTCCACCTAGTGCAGTGTCATATTGTGAATCTGACTAAACATCTTGTCAGAACTGCAATGCTTTGAAACTGGCGAGAAGAAAAAGAATGAAAGGCTGACCTACAGTACGCCATCTCTTACATGTTTCATGTTTAAAGACTCTAGGATCTGAGCATTACATTGAAATATCAACTGTTAATACTAATATTTTCAGACAAAACTGTACAAAACAATATTGTCTTCACTGTAGAATTGTAATACTGGAGGTCAGTACTATACCAGTGACCACACACCCTTAATTGAGCCTCTTTGGCTAGCTTTTTAAAAAGGGGTCATTTACATCATTTGTGAATTCTCCTCTATACCCACAGCATACAAGCAGAATCTACAGGACGAGTCATTTCCTTTGTAAATGTACAGTTAGACCTCTGCCTTTCAGTAACTCTCTTTGTTGCATTGGACTCCATGACATCCATGGCTTTCTTGAGCATTTTAACATCTTTAATAAATTATATTCTATTTTTAACTTGTTTGGACTGCTGTACTCTTGTATTCTGACCAAGAAACAACATTTTATCTCCTCAGTGACAAGGATGTGATATAAAGAAGGATATAATTTTTTTGTCAATATGCCCACAGGTTAACTTATCCCCTTTGAACAGCCACTTATCGATATACTAACATTCTCTGAGGTGAATGCTAGTCTTCTGCATTGCCTATGGGTTTCTCACTTCAACAGAGTCGAGGGGAGCTGCTTTTACTTTCTCACTGGCCTCTGACTCACATTCACATTGATGGAGGCCATGCCAGGCCATGTGGAATCTTCTGCATGGATGGCTAATTCATCACAACTTGCTCAAATTCTCCCAAAAGTGAGGACACCAGGCTTGAGGTTTTAAGAACATTTATAAATACTTTCACATTTTCCTCACTGGGTTGGAGGATTCGCTATCCTTTGATTTTCCAGCTGTTCATATAAGAAGGCATATCACTTGATAGACACAGAGAAAAAATCACAAATAGTTGTGCTAAAATTGGGCCGGTCTACTGGTATAGAGGACTTCAGATATGTAGTAGTAAGTTACAGTACATATATTATTGTTAAGAGCTGTGAATTTACATGTGATTGAAAGTATTCAGTGTAAGTGTTCACTCGCGGCACAAGGTCAGGAATGTGTTGGTAACCCTTTAAACCTTATTATCATAATTATGAAAGTGTATTTTATTTTATGTTGATATCTGTATTTAGGGCTGCAACACTTAATATTGTTTCCATGCACTTTTCAGTCTATTCTTGACAGAATCATTATTATATACATATTATTCATGTCTTACTCACACTTTTCTTGGAACACAGCATAACATAAACTTGCAAACCTTATTCACAAGTAATGTGATAAGTATTTACAGGTCTTCAGAGAGGTAAAGTGAGTAATGATGCTATAGGTTTTAAAATATCACCGCACTAATTACATTGTCCAGATCCCAGATGACTGATTGAAATGTGATATATCAGTGTTTCAGTAGATCGAGACAGATAGACATCTATTATCCCAGAAACATCTGTATTTATTTGACACTGTTTAAGCAGGGTTTTTTTTTCTTTACCTGAATGGATATTGGGCAATGCTAAGTCCAAAAAATTATAGAGTGCATCAAATGTTGAAGATGTACAAGAGGGTTCATGCAAATATATTCTCAAAATCACAGCGCAATCCATCGTACAGTGCACAAAAGGAATCCACTGGAAAGTGTTACTGATGGAGTTAAAGCACTTACAGTATCAATGAGACAAGGTTAGGTGGTGCTCAATGGAAAGGAACACAGTCACCCAAAAAGGAGGAAAGTCCATGGTATCCTTCTATTCATAAAAGCCTTTAGAATTGCATGGCTATTCAGTACAAAACATGTTAAGACCACTATCATACACTGTGATGAGAACTAGACGAATCACAGCAGTGTATGACATGACCGCCGCATGGTGCTGTCACCTCCTACAGAATAAAGCACACTTCCCAAGTCCTCTCCACCCTCAACTCTTTGTAGACCTAAAGCTTTGGATACTCAATGATTGCAATGAAATGCTTTTTTTTGGCCTTTTTGCCTTTATTATTATAGGACAGTGAAGAGGTACTGTAGACAGGAAACAAGTGGGAGAGAGAGACGGGGTGGGATCGGGACATGACTGCAGACTAGAATCGAACCTGGGTCCCCGTGGGCACTCGGGCCCGTATATGGTACAAATGCTGTGGCCTGCTGCTTTTTCTGTCAATCAGAGTTTCTTTGATTCCATCCAACTGCTTGACACATGCATTGATTAGGTGATCAGTCGCAGGTTTAGCACATTCAACGCAAAATGAGAAGACAGAGCATGCACTTCCTGCGGAGTGGTCGAGTAGCTGTTTGAGATGCACTCTTCAGTGTATGCCTATCTGCCCCTGTGTCATTTCATAACCTTACCATACCAAGCCATACCAGCCTTTTGCTACAGCTTTCACTTTCAGGCAGGGCTGCCAAGTCTCACACTTTGAGCGTGACAGTCATGCAATTTAACCCATTCTCACACGCCATACTTGACATTTCTCACACTTATTTTTCCCCTTTCAGTATATATTATTATTTTCAGGATAATAAACTATGGTTCTTGTCTTGCCTTGCCGTAGTTCGAGCAACTCTGATGGACTGACCATTTTCTGAAACTTGGCAGCCCTGCTTTCAGGTCAATGATTGATTAGCCTCATAATTTGAGGTATCTAGTCATTTGTAAAGTTCATATTGTGTTGTTTAGGGACATGCCATCGTTTTATAGAATTTTGCTATTCACCATCTCCCCTAGAGTTAGATACATACAGTAAGTGAGCAAAAACATGTTTGTCTCTTGTTGTCTGACAGTGCCCCTGCTAGGTTAGCTTAGCATAGCGAATGGAATCCTTTACTTCTGGATAGCAGGTTGTGAGTAAAAATGAGCTAACCAAAGAAACCAAACCCTATTTACTTCTTGTGGCTTCCACCTTCACTACAAGTACAAATGGCAATGCAGATTAAGACTAGATGATTTCCTAGGCAGATACTGACAGATAGTGGGACTACAGTACATTGGGACAAAGCACTGCTACTTGGGTGCAGAGATTGTCCCAAGCCAATACCTGCCTAGGAAATCGCCTTGTTTTAATCCACATTGCCATTTCTACTCGTTGTGAAGACGGAGGCCTCAAGAGGTAATTAGGATTTTTTTGTTGTTGTTGTTGGCTCACTTTTACTCAAGACATGCTATCCGGCAACAGAGGTTTCCATTCACTATGCTAAGCTAACCAGGGGTGTTGCAAGACGGTGTATTGGAGACACAAATGTTTTTTCTTCACTTATCTAACTCTAGGCCTAGGGGAGACAGTGAAAAACCCAATTTTATAAAACAGTGGCGTGTTCCTTTAAGAAAATTATTCCCCATCAGTTTTCAACCCACTGGAATCTAGTAAACCAACGAAACTGACTAGATTAGAAGGATCATGCTCCTACCTGTGACAGTGTCAAATAGGCTACTGCAGTAACAGGCGCCCAGGGCAAATATGGGCAATGACAGAGACTCCTATATCTGTATCATCAGTCAGTGTAGCATCAAAATGAGTTTGAGTTCAATTAAATGAAGGTTCAAGAACTACATAGTGTTGGTTTAAAACCACAGACTGTACAAGCATTGAGTGAATGCTTGTACAGTCAAATGGAGCAGCCTTTGAAGTATGTTACAAGAAACAAGAAAGAGCCATTATACACCTTAAAGAGGTTCCCATATAGCACACAATTTCTAGTTCAGTTTCTATCACATTCAGATATGCCATGTCATATCATTCCAGGCTACGCATTTCTGCACTTTGATGTCCCATCAATGTTTCCCCCATCGCCCTGAAACCTCATGCTTAGCAAATCAACGTCTCTCAAAAAGCACTGTAGCCTACCTTTGCGATGTGGAGATTATGATTTGCAGCACAGCACAACGCAATCATAATTTTGTGCAATCAATCTCTCTCAATCCACCTTAATCAACAGCTCTCAATGAGACCTTGCTCTCAAGTCCACATAGGCACATAAATCCCACTTACACACATACTCTAAATGCCAAACAAGCAGGCACACTTGCAGTGACCTCCTTGGCGCCAGTAAAAGATCCAATGTCATAGACCCTTTCCCTCTGTTTGGCGGAAATGAGTTTGGTTGCAGTAATTTCTGGAAAGTTGACAAGTTTATTGTGATGTGATCTGCGAGGCTGGAGAGATGAAATGACACAAGGCAGTAAAGTGTTGATCTGATGACACTTTTCTCTCCTTGTACCAGAAGAGCAAGCTACCTTTTGGATTTTTACATGGTTGGGTCGGCGACTTTCAGCAACCTCCTGCCTACAAGCACTGCAGTGGCTGACTTACCCTGCTGAAAAAAACAGCCTGACCAGCTAAAGGTGGTTTGCTGGTTGACCAGCTTGTTAACCAGCTTGTTTGACCACCCTTTGATGGTTAACCAGCTAGACCAGCAAAACTCTCGCGAAAACACACCTTCAGCTGGTTTACCCAGCTTATGATGGTAATTCAGCTGGTTTTGATTGTCGTACCACCTTAAGCTGGTCATTTTAGTTGGTGTTGCTGGTCTACATTGCTGGTTTTTACTGGCCACGCCAGCTTATGTTGGTCATTCTAGAAAACCAGCTTGACCATCTTTGTCAAGCTGGACAGGCTGGTCACCAGCATGACCATCTTAAACCAGCTGTATCCCAAACGACAGGCTGGTCACACCAGCACGACCAGCTTCCTCAGATGGTCACGCCAGCATGTCTAGCTGGTGGCCTAACCAGCTACACCAGCAAGACCAGCAATAAGAACTGTGTTTTGGGCAAAGACCAGCTAAAACCAGCTAAAACCAGCTACCAGCCTAAGCTGGTTTCTTGCTGGTTTTTTCAGCAGGGTTGTCAGATGTATAGACTTAAAAGAGAATAAAGCGTATGCTGTATTATTTATTAGTTATTTCTTAACTCATCATTCATTATATTGAGAGAAAATTAATAAAACTGCTGCAGCAAAGAGGGAGGCCTAAACAAACAGACGCAAACATATGTTGTTCAAATTGCAGGGGTGTTTTTGAAATGAGCCATTTCTCTATTCAAACACTTAAGAGAGACAGTTTCTATAGATTGCTAATCAGATGCAAACAACCTGTCAAAATAACTCTGAGACGATTCAGTATAATAGATATTTCATCAAATGACAATCACAATTTTTTCATAACATATCTATTTTTTAATCATGGATCTATGGATCCAAAATCCATTTATTGTGGATTTTTATTCATTCATTTTTTTTATTTTTTTTTATCAAATCCATTAAATGGATCTAAATGGAATTTATAAAAGCTATGAAAAGAATTGAATGGGATTCACACAATACAGTAGTTTAACACGTCAAGCGTACATACAAATACTGAATGGATTTAGAGGAAAGCTGACGGCATCATTGATGGATGGTCATACATTGGAATACGAATATAATGGAAGTCTGAAGTGTTTTTATGAGACTGGCTATAACACTGAACTGAATGTACTTTGTCTTAAAAAGGGTTTTGAGCTAATGGCGCGGCACAAGCCTCTGATGGAAATGTTTTTAGAACAATCGCTTTTAAGGGGAATATTTACCAAGTGCCAAAATGGATGTTAAATGTGTTTTCCTTTCATTGTAAGTGTTTTCTTATAATGTGAAATGTCATAGTCATGACTGCAAATGCAAGTGATGAATACTATCTGGGGCTGACATAAAACATCTTATGAACAAAATGTGTTTACATTTTTCAAGCTATGGGTAACTCAATATTAATATATTCTATATAACATACTGTAACTAAATACAAGTACATTGTACTGTAACTACACCATATTCAGCATTTCAAGCATCAAGAACAATGTTATGTCTTAATGGTATAAATGAAGGCTACTTTTCTGACACCCTGGCTATTCAAATAGTAATTTACCTTCAGGTCCTTTTTAATGCACACTGTCCTGAATGAGCAAACCATTATGAGAGCAAATGAGGATTTGGAAGTTTGGAGAGTTGAGATGCCTTTGGCATCCTAGCCTTCACTTCCTCTGAGTAATGCATGGACAATCTAGAAGGAATAGAGAAACTCGGAAATGAAAACCTTGTAAGAGCCAATCATCGGTTTCACCACAGAGTGTGAATATGCTGACGCAGTGATGCTTTCCCATGCCCTCTATTTCTCTGCTATTAAGATGTAAAAGCCTTCCCTCTCTACTATATCCCACGTTCTCTTGGTCTTTTCATTCTATAAACTATATTTTGCTCTCATTAAAATTCCCAATTATTATAAAACGCTACCTGCTACTAGTCCTGCAAGTCTGAAAACACATCCTATTCAGTTACTCAGTGATTGTTTGACAATGCAATACAACAATATGCATAGTATGAGCAGTTTGAAATACAAAACAAACTGATGAAATTACATGGAATTATACTGTACGTACGTACACACACACACACACTGTATATACAGTTGATGACAAAAGTCTTGTCGCCCCTTCAGAAATGTTAGAAAAGTTTAGAAAAGTGCAAAATACACTTGCACACACATACTTTTGGAGTTTTTTTTAGAAAACATTTCAACAGCTCAACACAATTGAAACAACAATTGGTTTCCTCCAACACAAAATATCACCAGAATGCTGCGGGAAGTTCCCTTCTGTCAAATTGACAGTCACACAAGTCTTGTTACCCTTCACAAAAAGTGTCTTTTGCACCGATAAAAGCACTGATACATTTTGTCATTGTTAAAATCCAGTGCTAAGGTTATGGGTAGTCACACGTCAGCTGTGGTAGCATTCTTGAAATCTGAAATATCAGTCAATTTCAGTCAAAGGACAATCGACTCCATTTTACCAACCTTACAGCTCAATGGATTTCTATGAAGGACATGACGCTTTCTTTTTGGATTTCCACACATTTGAATGACTCTACCTTCCCCTTTATATGCAGCTGATTATCAGTGCCAGAGGAAGCAAAATAGGCCTAGAGTATCACACCTACTGTAGTTATTGCCATGTATCAGTTTGAGCAGGGTGCACTTCAGGGTGTATGTTTAATTCTTCCTCATCCAAACGCACTGGTGTTCTATACACATGAACAAAAAACAGAAAACTGAACCAAAACCATACACATGAGTGACAACAGGTTTGGCAGTTAATTCTATGGAGCAACAGAACAAAACTATATGTTTAGGGTCTCCTGACCAGTTACAGAATATGTCTGAAGGATGAAGAATAAAGAATACCCTGAAGTGCCCCATGTTAAATGGACATGGCCAGGTGATGCTCTAGGTCTATTCAATTCCTCTGGCACTCTAAATTAACCTGACTTTCGCCAGATCCTGTAGTTCGCTGTCTGCTTCACACAAGGATCTGGGACTTCTCGATAGGGTATGTATTTCTGAAGGCGGGTCCTAAAACATCCTCGCATGTGATTTGATAAACCACTTGCCTGTTATCTTGAATGACGTGCTCGGCTTCTTCAAGCTCTTGCCAAACCCGGTCGGAAGAAGAGTAAAAACATCCTTGCCACCAATAAATGTCTTCAAAACTATTCTCTGTTAATCTTTTAAAGAATGAATACTCGATAGATCCGACAGAACGGTTGAAATAGCAGAATCAATGTCAGCACAAGACTCCTCGCTGCGTGCCGCCATTGTTATTTGAATCAAACAATCGCTTCGGCGCTCCTGATTGGTTGCTCATTTTTTGAGCAGCCGCCAGGGGTTTGGATTGCCCTCGCGTCCAGACCCTTGTGTGGAGCTCAGCGAAACGCCTCTGGTGGAGCATGGCGGAACTACAAGGGTCTGGCGAGAGTCAGGCTAACTCTAAATCACTAAAATGTAAATATTATTTAAATATCTGGAAATCCAAAAAGAAAACATCATGCCCCCCAGCTGACGTCTGACTACCATTGGTGCTGTATTTCAACAATGAAAATTGTGTGACAATTTTTGTGAAGGGTGTCAATTTGACAGAAGTGAACTTCAGGCAGCATTCTGGTGACATTTTGTGTTGAATCTGGGGAAACCAATTGTTGTTTCAGTTGTGTTGAGCTACAGAAATGGTTCTGTTTTTTTTTTCCTTCAAATAAACTCCAAAATTTCCAAAGGAGAGACTTTTGTCAGCAACAACATATTGACAAAAAGTAGCTATGGCTGCTGATTGTCCGTTTGGGTCCAGAAGACTGATACCTAAAAAATACTCTGGTGTTTCAGTGTCCCAGGAATATCAAAACCAAAACCATAATGACCCCACTCTGCGGCAGTCATGATAAAGCAACGACAAAGGGATGATATGTGAAAAATTACAGTTATTCATTAAACTGAGTTAGTCAAAAACCTTAAAAACTGCACAAGGACACCACACCACAACTCAAAAGCACAAAACTGTACCCATCTGCAACTGAGATACTGATCATGTATGCTCTATATTTATAACGAAATTAATAAACTGGAGGTGAATTTTCCTTGAATTCCTGCCCTTTTAAAATTGCATTAAAGATAATCACCCATGCTTCCTATACTAGACTTGGGAGGAAATAAAGAATATTGAGATAAGACATAACCAAAACAGATGTTTTGCCAGGGTGAGATTAGGGTTCAAATAATTCATAGATAAAATAAATAGAACTTTAAAACATTTTCAGTTGAGCATGTTAACATTTAACCCCATCTTCCTGAATATCTTAACCCCTCCTCACCAAAGGTAGCAATATCCAACACATAAATATACCAAGCTTAGAAGTAGCAAGTTTTTATGATTGAAACTCCAAGTGGGTTGACCTCACAGGTTTCCATAGAAACACCATACTCAATCACTTTTATATGTCATAGACACATCCAGCATTGACCACTGGTGAATGGTTTGGCCCTCTTTTATGGAATGGGAAAATAAATAATGCTCTATTTGCAACAGTACCAATAATGCGATACTAGTGTAAAGAGCCTTTTGTCCATCGCACACATTGAGCCCTATTTTGGCAGAAATGGATGGTCAGAGGCATACAGCTTATAGACAAAGGTGTGGCCAGGCCACATTCACTAATTTAATGGTGCAATTTTGTGATCAAATGTTGGGCGCAAAAGGATTGTTCCTATGTTTCTTAATCAGTCATGGGTGTGTTTTGGTCGTACATCCTTTAAAGGTGCACTCAGAGCCATATAGATACATCTATATGGCTCTGGGTGCACTATGAGATCATGTTTGACGTCACTTCTGTTGACGTTCCACATAAACACCTAACAAAACAAAGCAAGCTCGACCAAGCGGGGAAATGGTCATAAACGCAACGCGCGCATGGATATGGTAAGAGGATTTGTGCCTGTGCCGTGTCACTGTCCCCCAAACCATCTTGTTGATGATTGGCTGGCTATGGTTTGTTATGTTTTGGTGCACAGCCTGCGCCCCTAGTGCTTGTTTTGGGGATCACCACCCCTGTGTTGTCTTTTGAGATCGGGTTATTTCACATCGTATTCAGGGGACAGACAGCAAGCTGACCAAGGGGATAAACATCACAACGATTTGAGACAAAAATGAAATCTCGCCAAGATCATGCAGGATCTCATAGTGCACCTTTAAGCCAATGAGAATTATCTGTCATTCCCTTTAACAGCAAACAGCTAATGTGCATCTGCACTCGCCTATTATTTGAACTCATATGCAAAGTGAAACTAACTTCACCATAGTCTCATGGTCATGGTCAACACCAGTGGTTCCCAACCTTTTTTGTCTTGTGGCACCCCCTCAGTCTTTTTGTTATACCATGAGTAGGCCTACCCCCTCACTCATACATGCTGATGATTATTCAAAAGTAAAATGTAACTGATTATTGAATGAAAATAACTTTATTTCATCTCTTTAATTTGAACATTTAATTCTCAGGCATTTATTTTGTTCACCACTTGTTCAATTATATTAACAGACATATCATTAATCCAACGGGATACGGTGTTATTAGACAGGGGAACATTCTTGAGTGCGTTGGCTGCTTTCTTGTCTATAATTTAGGCCAAAGCAGTTGCTACAAGGAGAATGAGTTCCTCAACAATTGCGTGAGTTTTTTTTTATTTAGCCCAAAGCAGGGACATGGCATAAGAAGCCACGAGTGCTTTGAATGACACATTCGTGGCTTTCATCATTAGGCCTACTGTCTGACGCAACTTAAATTCTGACAGCTTCCGTCTTCTTGGACTTCACCGCAAAAGGAGCACTAAGGCAGCGGTGGGTCCGCAAAAGTAGAAATTAATAAACAAAAAAAATTAATAATTTTTCACTGTAGGCCTACTGCCTTTCAGTTTGGCCTCTTTCATGCGTTTCTCAGCAGGCTCCTCTGAACCCTGACCTGAATCCAGAGCAAGCGATTGTTTCAGCCATTTAGCCATAGCGTCTGGCTGCAGATAAGCAGCTGATTTGATTGTGGGATTTTGGCACCGTTGTGCCACAGACTATTGTCTTCCTAGGGGAAACTAATCGTGCACTATCATTTTTGATGGGATTATTATATTTACTTGACACCTGGCAATTTTCACGTACCCCCTGCAGTGCGCTCGCGTACCACTCCCAGTTGGGAATCACTAGTCTACAGAGTTTTTTACTTTCACTATTGATAAGGGGTTACCATCAGAAACAGCCTGGAAAAAGCAACACTTAACCCAGCTATGTTCAAATGACTGAAAACAAACCCTAAGGATATTTATCCTGCAGAGGAGTTGGTGCTTAATCTCGTGGCAGTGCGTCTTCTGTGCTTTCGCTATAGACCAGTGGTGTAGTGATTTTTAAAGGGTGTAAAACAGTGACTTTTAGATCATGCGCCAGAACACACCTCATGTTGTTAATTGCCACACCTCTGGGCGCAGGGTTGGCTGAAATGAGAGCGAATTGTTGAGTTAAGAGTCATTGCACGAGAAAACCAGGCAAAACCAACAGGAGGTAGGAAGATGGGGGTCGGCCAAATCGGCTCATACTTTGTATATGTGATAAGTATGTGGAACTATGAACAGCCATATACTTAAAACCCTCGAACTCTTTTTTGTTGTGGAGTTCTGGGGCCCCTCTCAGAGAACCTCAAAAATCCAACAATTCATGGCTGAAAATGACTGAAATTGCCATTTCTACCCTGATTATCCTGATAAAGATATGAACATGAGCTTTATGTTTCCATAGAGCTTAGGTAGAATAGTTTTAAAGACCAAAAGGTGCACTAGGGGGTTATCTGCACCACTGAAAGCAGAATTTTCATCCCTCTAAAATTGGTCATTTTTAGGAGGCATTATCTCACATTCGCAGTGGCTTTGGTGGATGGTTTTACTGTTGCTGGACAGAGGAACATCTTCTGATTCAAAAACAATTGTCGTCTAATTGGGCCACACATAATGTGCGCCGTGCCAGGAGGGTCTTTGCGGGGGGTTTTCGGGTTTTGGAGTATAATAAACCAGGCAATAATATCTCACTATAGGGTAATTTATGGTCAATTTTTGTGTCACTGTATGACAAATTGTTAAAGAAAGCTTTAATTAACTAGAAAAGCACTCAAAGAGTGCAGACCTCTGCATGCATTGTTGTTCTGGGTTGTCATACATTTGAAACTAGACTATTCAGATTGCCACAGAGTGGCCATACCATGCCATTACATCGCAAACATCTGGCATTACATCTGTTTGTGATGTAATGCCATGGTATGGCCATGTGATGGCGATCTGAATATGGTTTATCATAGGCCAAAACACGACAAATCCTGCTAAAGACCCTCCTGGCACGGCACACATTATGTGTGGCCCAATTAGACGACAATTGTTTTTGAATCAGTAGATGTTCCTTTCTCCAGCAACAGTAAAACCATCCACCAAAGCCACTGCGAATACGAGATAATGCTTCTTAAAAATGACGAAATATAGAGGGAGGAAAATTCTGCTTTCAGTGGTGTAGATAACCCCTCGGTGCACCTTTTGGTCTTTAAAACTATGCTACCTAGGCTCTATGGAAGTATAAAGCTTATGTTCATATCTTTATCAGGATAATCAGGGTAGAAATGGCAATTTCAGTCATTTTCAGCCATGAATTGTTGGATTTTTGAGGGTCTCTGAGAGGGGTCCCAGAACTCCATAACAAAAAACAGCTGGAGGGTTTTAAGTATATGGCTGTTCATAGTTCCACATACTTATCACATATACAAAGTATGAGCCGATTTGGCCGACTCCCATCTTCCCACCTCTGCCTGGTTTTCTCATGCAATGACTCTTAAGCGAATCAAAGTTGGCAAAAGTTGAGAGCATGTTCGTGTTTGGAGGCAGGAATTACAAAAAAGTCTGACCAAGATGGCGGAAGCTATACCTGAGCTGTAACACAAAAATCTTAATGCGATTAAAAACTTCCTTGACAAACATTGGTATTTGTATCTTGTGGGCACATACACCACTAAATAGACTACTGTAGATGTTAGTTTAAACACTCAAACCTTTCAGCTAGCCGACACCGGCAGGCCAACTGCTAGCATGTTCAGACATAGCTATGCTACAGCTAGGCTACATGTTGCAACACAGGTATGAAATATTGTATGTCATAGTGACCTTGTTGTTTATATGAAAATATAGGACCCTATCATGCAGATGGCGCAGTGAACTTTCGCGACTTGCGCAACCTATCATTACTATTCTCTGTGAGCGCATCCTCTTTTCCAGTGCAAATGTACGGTACATTCTCTGGATAGGAGATGATATCGCGCCCTAACAGGCGTGTCAGTGAAGAGAAGAGGTGTGGTCCGGTGCAAAGCGTAAACGTAAGCGTAACGTAAGCGTAAGGAAAAACGTAGTCGGGAATCATTCGTGCATAGCCTAAATGCTATTTTATGAGCACTAAGAATGCTCCTAAGAAGATCTTAGCACTTCTTCTTAACGAATCTGGGAAACCCGGCCATTGACAGATAGCGGTTTTGCCATCCATTGCCACGAGGCAAATTTCTTTGCCCGAAATCCACAAAGTGTTCCTAATGAGTGGAAATGTAGCCTACCGTAAGATAAGAATAAGCCCTGCATCACGCTTTGCGCCCCCTTGCACGATGGGGCCCATTGTCTTTGGCACACCTTGGCCGTTGATGTCACCCTCAGCTTCTCTAGATCCCCTGAGCAAACCTTAATTTTGATTGGTCGGCGGTTGGAGAGGAGTGAAGGCGGGTGCACCGTAGGCAGAGTGGACTCAAAAACACACACAAAAAAACTATCCCTTCACTAATTTTCAGTGGTATCGGATCATATTTCATTCTGCAAAATGAGCTATTTCACTTACTTTGGTCTGGTAGCCCATGGTGGTGATTAATGTCACCATTGATTTAATCATGGGTGTCATCAGCTCTCGGAGTAATTGTTGGGCCCATGATCAAAATAGTGGCGTGTGCAATTCTTAATCATGATGTTGTTGTTATTACATAATTACAATAGAAAATAGGAAATTGTGTCAGTTCAGGAGTCAGATCGGGAGTAGTTTCGCCCCAAATAAAGGCATGTGCTTTCTGCAGCCTAAAAAAAAAGACCCCAGCCATAATTTGAGGAATTATGGTAACCTCTCTGTACTGTACACTTTCAAAATCTACAGCACTTCAATTTGTTTGTAGGGACCCCTTCCACACTTCCACCGAAGTGCAAGGCTATTCTGAGCCTGGTCAGTGGTCTGAAAGTAGTGGTTTGTTTTGATATGGATCCAAGCCCGCTGCTACAAGCTATGAGCTAGTTTCTAGTGCACACAACGGTGCAGTTCAAAACTCCTCTGAATATAATTTTGCTCCCAAATGAAAGTTTGAACTCATTATATATCAATGAAATCAACTATCAAGTCTGGCCATCACCATACTAAGCTCAATCTTTTAATATTGAACATTAGTATTTGCTTTGTTTCTACTGCACAAGAAGCGTGATCAATGGGGGTCATTCAAACGACTCCGTACGCCTGGATAGTCCTTCAACCAATCAGACCAACGAGCTGGTGCATCTTTTGGATAAGCTAGCTTCTGATTGGAGCCAAAGGTTCTGGCAGGGAACAGAGGAGATGAATGTGCAGGTTTCCAGCCTGAGCTCAGATGGAGTTCACACACCTATTTGTACAGACTATTGAAGTGACCAATAAAGCCACCAACCAGGAAGGGAGTTTGTTTGTTTGCCTTTATAACACCTAGTCCTTGACATAATAAAATATACAAGTGACTTGTGTTTATTACTCTTCTTTTTAACCCAATATCAGCTGAAGATCATTTCATTAGGATTTGACTGACTGCTTAATTGATTGATTAAATGTAAGCGGGTGTGGTGGAACAGCGGTAACGTCACGTCACTGCCTGACATTTGGGCGGCCCTGTGCACCAATGTGAGTGTGTCGCTTTGGATAAAAGTGTCTGATTCTAGCCAATTTCAACTTTAGAGATGTTGCATCAAAAAGTGTGTGAGTGAAGAAAATCTGTTTTGATTTATGCCAACACATTATAATGATTATAAAGAAGGGTGTTTTTAAATCATAACCATGTTCACAATCTTAACTCCAGTGGGCTCCATTCAAGTGAAAAAATGAAAATGATCACCTGTCAAGCATCAGTGACAAAGTAAAATGGAAAATTGTGGGCTATTATTAGTATTATGCCTTACAAAAAACTTTGCTGGCCAATTTAACATCACGCCATTCAAGGTCACCCCTCCGAGCCACAACTCATTATTCCACAACCTGCCCTCCTGTTTAACCTGAATATAGATGGTGGAGTAACATACCAGGTCATCATCACAGTTTATGGGAAAATCGCAAGGCACATCTTCAGCCTCCCAAAGGGGACTAGCCATATGCTAAATATTTTTAGGGACTTAGTTCAAACCCTGGGTTTAAGTGCCTGAAGGAAACTGTGCGGCCTTCTCCTCTTCTTGCTACTGAGCAAGGGCACTCGCAGCAAGTGTAAACACCTTATGACATACGAGTCTATGGTAAGCGATGTCTTAGTTTTAATAGATTAACATCTTTGAAGTTGTAATACTACAAAATAAAATACTGTATATATACATGATTTTTAAAAAATACTCATTCTAACTCCTTTACACAAAGAAGTTCTTTATTGAAGGAAATCTGAACAATTAGCAGTTAACTAGCAGAACACCCATTATTTCCTGATTAACTGAAGTGGTGAGGTCCCTGAACAACAACCAGCTGAATACTCACTTTCTGAATGTGTGGGTGTGTGATCGGGATGGCTTTGCGGTGATGGAAGTACGGGAGACAGTGTTGACGTTGGTAGAAAGCAGAGATGTATTTCCACCTTAGCAGGTAGCATGCTTATCCAGAAATAGAAAAAATAAAGAAAAACCAAAACTCCAATCAATAGCTCCAAATCAATCCAAAAATATAGCAAAAGTAACATCCTCTTCAATCATAGGATCTAGCCTGCAGAGTGTTAGACCTCTACGCAGGTGCACTGTGGCTCACCTCAGACCATTCTACCTCCCTCTGCCCTACTCCCCCCAGAGACTTTAACTCCTTGGCCTGAACCATTGCAACAATTAATCAATTTCAATCAATCAATCTAATAACAACCGGCATACTCAAAAGCAAAAGTCACAAATCACAATCAAAAACATAGTCCATACTAAGGCAACCAGTTTCCTCACAAGACAATACAAATTACATTATTCGCCAAACCTGTAAATAGCATACATTTTCCGAAAAGTACCAAACACCCCCATTGCTGCACACTTGGCCTCTGCTCGTTAATGAGGTCATACTCCACCAGTTGAAATGTCCCTCATGACTTTCCATCGGGTCCTTTGTCAGTCCTCAGACCAGGAAGTAAACTGCAACTCGGTGAGTTCGAAATGTTTGTTTAAATGTCCATGTGTGTGCAAATAAAGTGTGCTTGTAAATCCTGTTGTCCATGTTGTGTATTTAGCTCCTGTATGAATCCACTCTAGCTGTGATGGGCAGCAGGACCATTACAGGGTGAAATGTTATAAAAACACAAAACACCATCCCTGGAACCAGTGTTTTAATCAGTCCTTTCTGTAACAAGATGGTGGTGCAACATGGCAGAAGTAGACATACCGTACTCCCTAGTGGTGTTACCCTGGAAATGCAGAGTTCTCACAAGAGCACAATTTGAATTGTGTCCGCAAGATACTCTGGCCACGAGCAATGATGCACGTTACGTTTACCCCAGCCATCTGGGGTAACCAATAAAATCGGTGTATCTTATATAGGAGGGCCAGGGGCCAGCTAAACTGATGACAACAGCGCAACAACTTTCGAAATCAGTAAATATTGGTCGTAGTGTTATCCAATTGCATGCAGTGAGATTTTCAAATGCATGCTTGGTGCCGCCCCCTGAGTTGGGCCATTTTCATTATTTGTGGCCAGACCCTTAATCTGAAAGATTCCAGGGTTTGGTTTACTACTAGTATCAGTGGTGTTGTCACAATACAAAAATGATTGTTTCGATACGGATACCGTATAAGTCTAGCCTGGGTGTTCCCATCCTGCCTTGCACGGTGATTTCATTCACGCTGCTAAGGCAGTCTGGAAACTACAGCCCTAGTTTTTGACTGAGATAGGGGACCAATCACAGAACAGGGGAGAAAGCATGATGAGCTATGCACAGACACATTTGATAGACATCCGCTGCGCCCAATGAACGGATAAAAATACAGAAAATATGGAGCAGATGAGGAAAAGAGGCTGATTATTTTGTACGATCTGCTTAGTATGTGTACAAATCTGACACTATTTATATTTTAATGTGCAAAATCCGGTTTTCAATCTTTAACATGTGACAAATTTGGTCCTCCTTCAAAACTAAAAGAGAAAATGAACGTCTGGTTGCCAGACCGCTTCTCATTTGAGAAGTGGTAGGCGCCAGCCAGGCTAGTAAAAGTCAAAAACTGTGAATGCTTGTCATATGTTTCTATTTCATATATTTTCGAATTCGTAAGTGTATATCACTTCTTGTGTTGTTTTGTTTGTATGTTGCTTTGGACAAAAGCGTCTGCTAAGCATCATAACTGTAACTGTAACTGTAAGCGTATATATTTAGTTAATTATGTATAGTATTTCATAATCTGCATAATTACTAGTAATTGCACGCATGCACACACACACACACACACACACACATATACATCCACGCATAAACACACGTGCACGCTTACTCTTACGCACACAGGCACGCACGCACACACATACCAGCATACACAAACGTTGCAATAGTAGGGGGTAGCGGGCATATTTTTTACTGCTATGAGGTACACCTATAGTTAGCCTTCAGTCTTAGCCTAGTGAATAATAGTTCCGCATAGTGCAGAGCAAGGGTATGTAGATCCAATTTGTTAAGTTTTCTGTGTCATTAGATAAATAACTGTTCGAAAAACGAACAAGATGAAGAGAATCATTCTGGGATCATAGAGATAAGTGTCTTGCAATGTTCATTTATGATTTTAGTGAGCACTAATGACAGACATGACCTGAGCCAGTGTGAGCCAGCAAGGAACTCTCTCCAGATGTAGCCTACAAATTTGCCAAGGTTGCATAGCCTATTTCTGAAATTACTTTAAATCCAACAGTAGGCGTAAATGACCTAAATCTCATAGCCTGGGGTACTGTAGGTAAGCAACACAAACTTAAGAGATGTGAGCAAATCAACTTGATATTAGACTATTACGATGTGTTGCTGTGTGGCCAGTGCCACAGCATCACTTAAACTAACAGCAGCCATGTCTTGCTCTTTATGGCACGACAGCTACTGTACGTGTGTCAGGAAACAAGATGTGCATGCTATAGGGAAGATGCATGCCTTACACACAAGCATGTTACTTCAAAAGAACACGGTACATTATTAAAAGTATCGATACTAATAAAATTAGGTATAGTGACATTTCTCATTTCAGGGTATTGCGATACGTTTGTAGTATTGGTGCACCGTGCAACACTACTCCCTAGATATACAGACTCCTGCTAAGATGGTGAAAACATGATTCATATACTGACAGATATACTCAGAAGTATGAACATTGTATTACCTTTCTGCTGATAGATTACCTTAAATCCTGCACACTGTAGCTTTAATATCTAAATACAAGTGAAATATGCCACAGAAAGACTACCGTAAATTCCAACATACAAGATGCATCACGTCTAACAAATGATTTATGCAAATAAAAAAACCCCACAAAACAGTCCACTGGTTGCACCCATGCATTAACACCAGACTATTAGACATTACTTCATTGTGTCAGACAAAAACTACATTTCATGCGTTTACCAGTGTCTCTTTTTGTGGACCCCGCTATTCTTACATTTACGACATTCAGTGATTTCAATTCCTTCACACATAAGTCCTTATGCTATAAATAATACGTCACCCATCGATGCTGGGGTACACAATCAAACAATCAGAAAGAAGAACAAAGAAAAGCCACGCATTCCCACGTAGCCCACCCTTGTGCATTTACCTCATAGTAAGTTTATTACAAAAACTTAAACTGTAATTATTATGATACAGCATGCCATAATAAAAAGATGTTAACTCACAACCTCTGTTTTTTTAAAAAAAATAATTTGTCCAAACTTATCCTATTAGAATTTTCTTTCTTACTTATTTTCTACATTCCATTTTGTCCTCGAAAAATACATTACCTACGTTTGAATATTAACCTATAATTATTCATCACCATGGTTTCAATGAGAAATAGTTAATCACGGAAAGCTACAATACCTAACCTGAGGTTGAACTAAGAATACAGAAACATTTAGTGTTGTGGGCGTACCAATAGATGAGTACACATTTAATACATGGAAATTCTAGATAAGAGTCATGCTAAATAGGAGTGGATGAGCTGCCACATTCTTTGATTAGGTCAGCTCTCAAATTATGTTCCAATAGACTGTAAGTTTCAACCCTAATTTGCTGTGTACCCTAATTACAGGGCCAGAATGAACACTTAAACTGCACTGATGCTAAGATGCATTGAGTATTATACTGACAACTGTCAAGATGTACATGTAATTTGGTCAAATACTGAACAAAAATGTTAAAATAATACATTGACCATACTGTACATTCACAATGCATTTAAGACTTGTTTGTTTAATTCCACTCCACAGTAGAGGAAGCATAAATGGTCACCTGCTGGAATCCGCAAGATAACTAGTGGATGAAATGCAGCTTTTAAAATGGAATTTAGCAAATGTATTTCATGTGGGTCTCTGTTCTAGAGATAAAAGACCATTTGTATTTTGTTCCTTGACATCAGATTAGAGTGATGGCTGGTTTAAAACAGAATCAATGTAATGTAGTCTGGAGAAAGGTTAGTGTAGTATTTTCATGGGGTTAACTTTTTCCAGATGATTTGCAGGTAAGATTGAAAGTGAAGGGCGCATTCCTAGTTGAGGAGAAAAGTGTGAGAGAGCGGCCCTAATGCGGAATCTCATTAGAGTAACTGTCAGGATTCCTCTCTTTTACCATCACCTCGCTTACTCCGTGAGAGCTAAACTGTCCTTTCGAGTGAGTGTGCCGCCAAAGAGGCATTTACAAATAAATGAAAAATGTCACAATTGATTTCACTCCTGTAAGACTACAGCGTGTCAGCTTTGTCACAAACTGTCTTTGTTGTTCTCGCTCTCTCTCTCTTTTGCAGGTCCTGCTTCCGGACGAGGTCGATACTTTTTGACGGGTTCGGGCCCTTGTCCTTTTTATCCCGGGTAAGCCCCCAGAAAATGACCTTTCATTAATACTGTTATAATATTATCCCTCCGTTCCTTTCGCTCGCTGTACAGCTTTGTGTTTGGAGCAGGAACTTGGTAGCGCGGGGCGTGAAGGAGCACGGCAGGAAAAAAAGAGCTGTAAAAAATGGCGTGGCATACGGGGAGTAAAGCGAGCGTAGTATGCTTGTTAACCCTTGCTTTCTAGCATGTGGAGAATCCCGTGCTGGGTTATCAGAGCGGAGAAAAAAAGTTAAAGGCACAATGCACCCTTTTTGCGTAGCGTTGTGGTATTTATCTTAATGTGCTAATGCTGGAAGCGTACTTAATGTGGTGCATTCTTATGTGTGCTTCTGATATAAATCGTCTGATAGTTGTTGTCTTCGCACCTGGTGGGTGCAGGATAGCACATTGCACCAGTGTGTGCTGGCATTTTCTTTTGTGGTAACTTGCTGTTAAATTGTTCAGCATTGCACACCGCTTCAAGGCTATACAATCAGCAATCATTCATCTTGCCATTAGATAAAAAATCAATGCGTATTCATAGTTAGATGGTCTTAAAAAAATAAATGTTTACATTTGCCAGGTGGACTTGGACATGATCATGATATACTGTATGATCATCATATACGATGGCTAAGGGTTTTTTAATGACCATTATTTTAGCACAACACAAAGTTTCTTTCTGCCATTTCAGATATTTTGTATACAACGCCTTGTATTGGATCAGTTTCACAATGACATATTCAAGCATGGCGAATTGACTATTTTTTCATTATTGGGCACATTTATTTGATGAGGATACACATTATACAGATTTTAGCTACATACATTTTTTTGGAAAGAAATACACCCACATTGCCATTTTCCTCTGTTTCAGAGACACATTTTCCTTCCACAACAGATAATATCGTCTTATTTAGTACAATAGAGATGTCATATTTAAGTATGGGTTACCTCTCTATAGTTGTGACCCCATCTGAACTTGTGGGAGTCATACATGATATTAGGGTTGATCAAAAGCCTGAAACATAGCTACTACTACATTCATAACATATTTAACCAAATGAATGAAATATTTTACTAAACTCATTACGTTGTCTGTATGTTTTTATAGTGCTATTCATAGAACTGTGGAGCAGCATTTGATATCCATTTCATCTGGTCTTTAGTATAACAGGTGGCTGTATATCCTACACTTGTATCCCTTGTCAATATAGGATACTGGAAAAGCATCATGTGAACAGAAAAAAAAACTCACCCTGATTATGAACATTATAATATAATGCCTCCTGAATTCCAGAATCTGAAGTGTGTTGCACACAACCAATGGACTATCACTACACTTGTGCAACCTAATGTCTTGCCTTTTTAAGCTGCCAGTGAAGTCTTTTAAGCACAATGCACATTCCCAAAGAGCAGACGGAGGAGAAAGGGGAGGGTGGGGGTCTTCAGAGAAACTGCAGGGATGTTAGTTGGCTTAAAGGGTGGAAAAGATGCGTGGAATTCACCAAGGAGACAGTGGAAGCGAGCCAAGTGCTCTTGAAAGGGAATTCGCAGGACACCTGTTATGACCTTTCCTGTCTGGGGGAGGAGGTGGGGGTGCAGCAGAAGGGCTGAATGGATCACCATTTAATAAAACACAAACCCCCCCCCCCCTCTCTCTCTTTGAACAACCCTGGGATACAGCCGTTTAACAGAAACACGCTTTACCAAGCTTGGCTACTCACTTGGATGGCACAGCAGTATTCAACAGCATCCTGCTTGTTTATGATACCAGTGAGGGAACTCAGAGAGAGAGAAAGAGAGAGAGAGAGAGACAGACAGACAGACAGACAGACAGACAGAGAGAGAGAGAGAGAGAAAACTGAGAGATGATCAAGATTTGTGATCATTCTGATTGCAAAGCTTTTTTTTTCATATGCAAGACATATTATATGGGTGCAGTTACGTAGTATATGGGAAATGCAGATTGTTGTTTAGGGAAATTAACAAAAAATAATGTTACTCTATTTTATATGAACCCATTCCCATAGTGTAATTACTACTAAACATGGGCATAAACTCCAATATGAAAAATGTTACTGAATGTGATTCAGAAGCAATTAGCAATGCCCTTTGCTTCAGTGAAACTTTTTTGAAATGGTATCTTGTCATATATCTTACTCCATTATTACTTAATTGGCCTTTGATATCACTTAAGAAATTGGCTTTGTCTTACGGCCACCGATTATAAAGATATACCGCTAAAGCACATGAAAGATCCAAATTTCTGTATGAAAGTGAGCCACCAACTGTAAGTGCACTGTGCTTGTGCAGTAAATGGCTGTGAGCATTTTTCAGGCTTTAGCACAGACAGGTTCTTTTTCCTCCACTGTTGTCACTGCATATTAATGTGAGAGCAGGGGGGATTCTATGTGACTTTGTGCTGAAATCAGACTTCTATTCATGGGCTGATTCAGCTATTGCTTCAGGCGCTTGAGACATCAGAGGTACACTCACCGGACACTTACAGGAAATATTTTCTTTATCCTCTAAAAATGCAAAATGCTGAGCCAGGCTAGGCCTATAGTCTTTCATATTGTGCATATCATTTAGAGGAACCACTGTCTACGAAAATCAAATCAAAATGATTAAAATCAATTGCTATTGTACACAACATTTAGTGCAGTGTACCAGTGAAATACAATATGAGTGTTATTTAGTTAATGTTCAACTTTGAAAGAAAAATGTGTAGTGGATGATTCAAGGTAATGGCTTGAAAGAGTATCAGTGTGCTGGATTTGTCCAGCTCAACCTATACAACACACAAATGCCGGATTATTAGGTGAAAGATGTTGATGCAGATGACCATTTATCTCTGGATCCTACATTTATAAGGTTGTGCAAGGCTATTGTATCCAAGACATGTGTCTTTGTGGACTAAGTGGGCCAATTTAAAATGAAATTAGTAACAACAAGTATAAGTAAGGCAACAAGTAAGTTAAATTCAGACCCTAATCTCTGACTGAAAGTGCGCAGAACAGCACGACGTCTAAGCAACACAAGCTTGTATTTCGGTTTAGAACCAAACCAGCAAATCTACACACCTAGCACTACTGAAAAATGTAAGGTTCATTAATCAAATGTTATTTAGAAGTATTTAAATGCTCTACATACAGTAGCCTGTCATCTGGTATAGGCTAATTGATACAACTGGCTAGCCTATGCTGGCTAGCCACGCACATTTGATAGGCATCCGTAGTGCCCAATAAATGGGCATCTGGGCATTGTAAACCATGCCTTAAATACGAGAAAATGAATGTTTGCTTCCCTGTTGAGCACCAAAAGTGTGCAGATTGAGGATGTCACTTTGATAGGAGCACATGTATATTTATGTACATACAGTATGTACTGTACACGCCTTATTGAGTTTCTGTTTATACTGTATCTGGTACAAAATGGGAAATAACTCAAAGGAATATAGTTGTAGTATCGTAAATAGTGACATTCTCAGTCTTTGCAAAACTATAGTCTGTGACTATAAAATCTTTCTCTGTGTCTCTGTTGTATGAACTAACACTTTACATTTTGGGATGAAGATCAAATAAATCCGTAGGCAAGCAACTTGTGGGAGGTTTGGGGATGGCCCCTTACTGTTCCAACATTACTGTGTACCAGTACATTAAGGCAAGGTCCATAAAAACATGGATGACAGAGTTTGGTGTGGATGAACTTGACTGGACTGCAGAGCCATGACCACAACCCAATAGAACACCTTTGGGATGAATTAGAGCAGAGACTGAGAGCCAGTCTCCTTGTCTACCATCAGTGTGTGACCTCACAAATGCACTTCTGAAAGAATAGTCAAAAATCCCCATAAACACACTCCTAAACCCTGTGAAAAGCATTTCCAGACGAGTTGAAGCTGTTATAGCTGCAAAGGGTGGACCGACATCATAAACCCTATGGATTCATACAGTATGTGAGTCAAAGTAGGTGAGCAAATACTTTTGCCATTATAGTGTAGGCCTATAGCCTGGTAGTAAACCAGACCCTGGAATCTTTCAGATTAAGGGTCTGGCCTAGCCTGGCAAGCCAAACTACACAGAAATAGTCTGGGGTCGGACCATTCACAGAGCTGAAGCCTGTGGGTGGGATGAACAGTGTTGTCTTTCAAACTGCCTCTGCACGTAATAGACCAGCATTTGTGACCAATCGTAGCCAGTCGGCAAAACGGCAAATACATCCTTCTTTAAAACAAATGACTTGACTGCTTCTTTCTGCTCAACCTTCAAAGAAAAGCCCAAGTCTAACTCTTCCAAAGCCGATTCAAACGAGCGCGCTTCGTTAGCCTCATCCATCTTTTGTTTTTCTCTATGGTTGTGCAACACGGTCTCACACCCAACTCGTCGAACGAGGACGCATGGTCCAGCCCCCTGGCGTCAATATCGGAAGCCGAAGGTGAGCTAAGGCGGGCTCAAGGACTCCGTACACAGATAGAGCGTTCTGATTGGCTCGGCTGGCCTGAAGCCTAGTGCAGGCTTGGCCTCAACGGTGCGACCCTAGACCATCCCGCTAGGCAAAAATATTTTTGCCCGTTAGGGTGCGTCTGGATTTCTAGGCTATAGGTCTGCCCATGAATAATGAAAATTGCAATAGGATAACACTACGACCAATGTTTACTCTGACTGATTATGGACTTCGACGCAATTGGATAACACTACGACCAAAAACGAAAGTTATAGTGCTGTCGTCATCAGTTTAAAGCTCGCCCACTCCTTTTTTGGTTTCCCCGATGCCTGAGGTAAAAGTAGGCCCTAAGTAAAGTGCATCATTGCTCGTGCTCTCGCGAGAACTCTGGATTTCCAGGGTAGTAGGCGTATCTATCTAATCATAGAATGATATGAAAGATGTCACAATGGTCATTATAGCAAAGATCCTTGATTACTGATCAACATAGAGCCAAGAAATTAATTCGCTCCGCTTCTGATTGTAATGTTATATCCTGGGTAGGCCTACAACACTTAAAGGGATATTCCGCCATTTTTGGAAATACGCTCATTTTCCACCTCCCCTCGAGCAAAACAATCGATATTTACCTTGTTCCCGTTCATCCAGCCATTCTGTGAGTCTGGCGATACAACTTTTAGCTTCAGCCTAGCATAGATCATTGAATCGGATTAGACCATTAGCTTCTCGCCTGCTAGCTTCATGTTTAAAAGTGACTAAGATTTCTGGTAATTTTCCCATTTAAAACGTGTCTCCTCTCAAGTTAGAAAGTGCAATAAGACCAACTGAAAATGAAACCTGGCGTTTTTCTAGGCTGATTTGACATGGAACTACACTCTCATCTGGCGTAATAATCAAGGCAACTTGCAAACGTACTGAAGGCGCAGTGATATCGTATGCAGCATCTGAAAATAGTCCCCATAGACAACAAGCAGTAGTAGTGCCAGTAGGTTGCAAGTTGCCTTGATTATTACGCCAGATGAGAGTGTAGTTCCATGTCAAATCAGCCTAGAAAAACGCCAGGTTTCATTTTCAGTTGGTCTTATTGCACTTTCTAACTTGAGAGGAGACACGTTTTAAATGGGAAAATTACCAGAAATCTTAGTCACTTTTAAACATGAAGCTAGCAGGCGAGAAGCTAATGGTCTAATCCGATTCAATGATCTATGCTAGGCTGGAGCTAAAAGTTGTATCGCCAGACTCACAGAATGGCTGGATGAACGGGAACAAGGTAAATATCGATTGTTTTGCTCGAGGGGAGGTGGAAAATGAGCGTATTTCCAAAAATGGCGGAATATCCCTTTAACAGAGTGATTGGCACATCTAGTGGGCCCGCATTGCCACCTACAAACTATGACAATAAATGTCTGATTGTGAAAAGCTGGTGATACCTCAGGTTGTGCTTGTAAGTTAACCAGTAGGTTAGCTAATATTATAGGTCTGCCTCGACCTAGGCTACTCATTATTACTAGGCTAGGGTGCACAATCTGTTGAGATTGGAGAGATTGGATATCGGCCCTGATACTGACAAGCTTGATCAGGGATTGGAAAATTGAGCAGATCTATATGGGCCGATCCGTTTACGTCAACTTCCTGGGCTGAGCTGTGGTGTGCACCCAGTAACTAGCCATTTGTTGCCAGTACATTTCTGCTTTAAAATTCATGATGTTATTAACCACCATAGCCATAATATTAATCACGATTTTCAAGAAATAGCCTACATGATGAACACAAAACACTCAAACCAAATACATTTTCATTTTCATCTCTTAACTTGCCTGGCAACAGGAAATTCAAGTGTTCACTCGTTGCATTCTAGGAATATTGCCGCCATGTTGGTAGCCCACCGAACGTAATAATGATTATTAAATAATCCATTCATTCGGATGCAGAAGACAAGAAGCAGAATATTTATAGTACTAGATATTCTTTTCCTCTTGCGATCGTGGGTTGCGCTGTTACACCCCACCACACACAGCAACATACGACCAAGAAGGCAAAAACTAGGTAACAGGAACACACTAACAGGCGGGAGTAAATCCATAGGAATGCAAAGTAGGCCTAGCCTAATGAGTGAGGCTGCCAATATGGCTGCCCACGAAGTTTTCACGTCACGATCTCGAGCCCTATTCATGGGTTTCATCAAAGATAATTAAGGGGCGAGCAAGATACTTCATGAGAAGCCACTTCCTGGAACCCGAATCGCAAGAGGGGGGGTTAAAATCCCCCTTTATGCAGAGCAGAGGCAGCAACTCCATTGAAGTCTATGGACATTGATCAGAATTTCAACTATATGCTAAAATCTCCATTCTCTAGAGTTAGGAATGTGAATTTTGGGCACGGTTTCATGACCCTCAACCCCTTCTGACCACTTCAGGTACATTTTTAGCATTTTTGAGCATTCCCGTCTGGAGAAAATCGACTTTATACACTAATCCAGCGAAACACGGAAGTAACACAAAACCGCCATTACTGCGTGCCTGGCTGCTAAGAAATTAGCCCGTTGGTTCCATAGGCGGCTGTTGCAGAAGTTAGCTGTCATTAATACACGTCTTAATACCTTATGGTGTTAATAAATTACCTTCATTGGTAAGTTTTGGTACAGTCTGACATCATTGATCCAATGTTCCCTTTCACCTGACATTTTCATTCATTAGCAGTCCTCTTGTTAGACATTCTCTGACAGGATGCTTTCATTGAAAAGCACAGACAAGTGTCACTCGTCACACTCGCAGGCACGCAGTAATGGCGATATTCAAGATGGCAGCGCCCATAAAGTTCGCGCTGGATTAGTGTATATCAGGTGTGCCCCTCTTGTTTATTCTGCTTATTGGCCGGTTGCTACGTACGCTCTACCTTGACAACACATTAGCCAGCCAGCTGAACCAAATCCTGATTTGTGCTACCGACGATCAGATGGCACTGGGGTAACTTAATGAGAGCAGCGACATATTTCCATTATTCCATTGATGTTTTTATTCAATTCCTTGAAATGTATGCTTTGTGTGTGTTACTTCCATATTAGAACTAATAAATGTAGAGGGCTTGAAAGAGCAGCAAGATTATTTTGGAACATCATCAAGCATTGATAATCGAGTGCTTGATTTTGTACCTGTGGAAAGGGACCTGATGAAACCCATGAATACGTCTGACACGCAATGACGCGCCTCTTTATGCAGAGGAAGTGATCCCCGTTTTGCGCCCATAGACTAGCCTGGGTTTTCCCATACTGCCTTGCGCGGTGATTTCAATCCCGCTGCTAAGCCAGTCTGGAAACTAACGCCCTAATGTTCGCCTGATGTTGGCGAACCAATCACAGAACATCCGAGAAGTTTCCGTTGCCCTCTTGCGTCTAAAGGATTTATGGCAGCCCTTAGCGTTGCATACGAACGAGTTGGGTGAGCTATGCGCATTTGATAGACATCCGTGGCGCCCAATGAACGGATCTGGGCATTTTTTCAAATACGAGAAGATGAACGTCTGGTTGCCAGACCCAGGGGGTCAGGATTTGGCTGATTAGCTTCGCCGATTAGCAAGGTACTTCCTCGTCGCCATTTTCCAGAAATACATCATGTCCGGTGCCGTTTTTCCTTCGTTTTCCTCATGCTGATTGGTGGCTGTTCCACTCTCAGCTCATGCACGAGCTTAGTGTGGGCACGAGCTCTCCTTCAGTACCTTACGTCAATCAATAACCTGGCACTTCATTGGCTAAGTAAAACGGCACCGGAAACAAGACCCTTGAAACGCCATGTTGAAGCCAAGGGGGCAGCGAACGTTCTGAGAGTGTAGACAGTATGGCGGCCGCCATGCTAACGAGAAGACCGTGGCTAGCTGGCCATTCCATTGAATCCTATGGGGCGTAAGCGCCACTTTGACATCAAATTACGTTAGAGCTGAAGCGTTTTAAGCCTTTATATGAACATTTTCTATTGTCGGGGTACATACTACATTGTGAAATTGACATAATAATCTCGTAACTGTCTTATCGGCTGAGTAATTAACGTTTTTCGAAAGTCAATGCTAAAGTGTTAAAGGCGCATGCGTCCAGCGAGAGTAAAGCGTCGCCATAGGTCAGACTCGGTCAGACTACGTGCCTACGTCACATGTACGACATCTGAGCCTGCGCAGGAGACCTATGACGGAATAAGAAGACCTAAAAAAACCGTTGAAATTTGCTTCCTCGGTCTCTGCTGCCGTCTACGTGATAGCTCTGTCCATATCTTTTACTGTCTATGGTTGAAGCCTGAAAAAATCGTTCAATTTTGGCACTTTTCACTAGCCTAGCATTCCCATTGAAATGAATGGGGGCGGGACTTGTTCACTTTCTCCAGTTCTTATAATACCTCCATGGCCAGACCACGTTTCATTTGAGAAGTGGGAGGCGTTAGCCAGGCTACCCATAGACATGAACTACGACGACGTATCTTGCTACGCCTTAAGGATCTTTGGTTTCATCAGGTCCTTTTCCACAGGTGAATAAAATCAAGCACCTGATTATCAATAGACCTCTGAAGTTCGCCTACAAAAAAAAGCTACCATCTTTGCCCATTTGGAGATAGGGTAGCCTATCTGTCTTTCTGAACGCACTTTTGTCCTCTGCCTTCGAGAAGATACTGTGATCGCCGGTGCGCGAAGGCGGCAGTCGACTTTGATTTTTGCTACCCCAGAGCTTGCCATTAAGTTACAGTATGTCACACTTATGCCTAAATTCCACAAAGTTCTTCCTGACTAGTAGGTTAATATTTACTATAGGCATGCTTAATACTATTTATTGAACTGAATGAGCAACACAAGGTTAACAGCAGCTCTTTGTTCCAATTTTATGTGAGGTTATAGGCTAGCTGAGTTCAAGTGGCATACCTCTGGCTGCAGTGAACACTCCATGGTTTCGAGACTGCAAGTGCGCCCGCGCCATTCCTGCGCCATTCCTTAGTGAAAATGGAGAAGATTCAGGTAATGCCTGAAACATTCAACCATTTCCACGATATTTCACGATTAAGTTAAGTTGTTGAAGCACTTTCCAGTAGAGATATAAGGTATCTACCAAAGGTTAGTGCTCGACAGCAGGACGACTCTGTCTTTGAAATCGAGTAGCTGTAGCTAGCAGAATCAGCTGCCTGCATCAATTTACTTTAGCTTGCTTTTTCGCGAGGTATGCGATGTTGTAGGCTAACAAAAGATTAGATTACCGTATAGGCTACAAAATAGTCGACCACTACATTAGCATCAGTAGCCTAGGCCAGTTTATTAATATTAGGCTAGCTGTCACTGGGCGGGATCTGGTAAGATTAAGCTAACTATAGGATGTCTAGCTATATTTCTCTGCTAGCCTACTAGTTTGACAGCAGCACACATCTGACTTAACAAATAAATGATTTAATTGTACTTTTATAAGTAACACTATCAGGAAGATGCAGCTGCCAGTCCCTAGTACATTATGAAATATGAGATTCTTTTCTGTATGGACGCAGAAAAAATCAACAACAAACAAACAAAAAACGAGCTGATAGACCCAATAAGAAGATCCAGTAGAGAAACATTGTGTCCCACTTTGTAAATTGTTACTTTCTTGATATGGAAATATAATGTCACATATTGAACGTTTTTGGAGTGTTCCTTTAAATGGACCCAGCCTGTTAGTATGAACAGAGACACTTATATATGAGAAAGACTTTGGTATGAATACGTGGGCCTGAAGCACAAAAAGGTTGAGAGCTCCTGCTCTAAGGAACGTGTTCTGGCATGGCCGACCTTAAGGCAATCCAAACTATTTTCATTTCTAGGCCCCTGAAGTGTTATCAGAACATAGACGTCCTTTGTCTTCAAGAAGCACTTAAGACTCAATAGTACTTCAAGAGTACTTTAAGAGTACTTCACTCCTAACACTTCTAACAATCCAACACACCAACCATGCACTTACCATACACAGCTGTGTTCTACCTCCTTCTCCTTCTGCATTCTTTTGCGTTCTCATCCTCTGGGATGTGTATTTACTGTTGTAGTATTTACCTAAAGTCTCCTCTGCATTGTAGCTGTATTGAATCTATGAAGTTGTGCTTCATTTCAAAAGTCGCTTTGAGTAAAACTGTCTGCAAAATGAATAAATGTTGTCAATGTAAAAATGTACACCAGTAGTTGTGCGTGCTAGATTCACAACTAGATCTAGATCACTTGAATTGCACCTTTGCTGTTTTTCCATGCACTAATGTTGAAAAGAAAGTTTCCCGATCAGGAAATTTTAGCTAATTTGGTGTCATCTCAACATGAAGGCTTAGCATAGGCAGTAGTGCTAAGTGCTCTCGTTCAGTGTGTGTGGGAAGCTAAGGCTCAGCTCAAAGCCATCTCAGGAAGAGAAGCAATTTGGCTGGAAAGGGTGACTTGAACATTATCGGTCCATATCGGACAGAATTATGTGGTAGATATTGTGAAAAAGTAAGATTAAACTTACTCCTTAAAATTATTAGGTTGAGCTCCCGCCAATATTACCAAGTATTTTATCAGCTAGTGGCACCGGGGAGATACATGAATGAATGAAACCATTATCAATTAAACTGATGGCAAGGTAAAATCAACTGGTTTAAGTACACTACAAAAAGTTAGATGCCAGTTCAACAAATGAAAAATGATGGTATTTTGTCACAGTCGTAAATGCTAAAATTGGTCACTTAAATCACCAGTGTCTTGTGAACATTTTTCATGAACCCTCAAAAACTAGGCCCTACGGTTTTGAACTTTGGGAATTGTACACTTCCCCACATTTGCATATACATCGTCAAGTCTCATTTTGGCTCACAACAAAATGTCCACCATTGACTAATCATAAGTCAGTTAATTATATATGTAAGCCATAGTAAATGGTTAATACAATGAGAAACATATAAAATGTATCCCACAGGTGGACAGGAGCACTTGAAAGAATCACTTATTCTAAAACAGGCTACAAAATGCATAGGCTACATATAGACAGTGGCCGGGTTTCCCAGATTTGTTAAGAAGCTCTTAAATTGACATAGGAAGGTTTGTAATAACGCTCCTAAGAAGTTCTTGGCACTTACGAATCTGGGAAACCCGGCCAATGTCAGTTGGCTACATTATTTCCAACAATGACCTATTCACAGATACCTAGGCTAAGGCCCAATATCGTATTTCAATGCTTGACCAACATAAATGAATCAAGGTAGACAAACTAATCTTCCGCATCAAAAAACTTGCATTGTTGTCAGTTGATTCATTCAATTCATTCATCTCCTTTTGGACCTTTTTTCCATTTAATACTAACACCAGGCGCGGATAGAATTTTATAATAGGAGACCTATCAGTTGAAAGATATTCATTCATTCAACCTTTATTTATTCTCGGAGAGTCATTGAGGGTAGCCCTCATTTTCAATGAAGCTGAGATTACAGAAACAATGGAGGAACAAGAGATGTTGAAATAAGATAGGCCTAATAATAAGATAATATACATTACATTATAGAGGAGGAAGGGGGAAAAATACATGAAATAATAATAATAATAATAATAAAATAATAACAACAACAACAATAATAATAAAATAATAATAATAATGATAATAATAATAAAGTCATTTACTTAAAGCAGGTACAAATTGCATAGGAAGGTTTGTGATTACAGATTTGAATTGATTATAGGAAATTATAGAGTTCATTTTTACATTACACTGAAGATTGTTCCAGGAAGTAGGGGCACCATAACAAAAGGCCGACTTGCCCAACTCAGAATGGATACGAGGAACTTTAAGCATCAAAGAGTCATTTGATATAGTCTGATAGGGATCATCACAGGGTAGGCTATATCCCATTGGGATTCCATTGGAGATTATGATTCAGCACAACTCCTATAATTGAATGTAGTATTGCATATGTTTTGCTCAAAATTGCTGCGGCCCCAGATGTGGCTTAATTGGTTGGGGCACCTGGACCACACAGCAGCAACCCAGGTTCGTTTCCTGCTTTGTGATCCTTTCCGGATCCCACCCCGACTCTCTTTGATTCGCTTCCTGTCGTTCTCTACTGTCCTGTGTCATTTAAGGCATAAAAATGCCCCCCCCCCCCCCCCCTTAAAAAAAAGAGATGGCAATGTGCAATGTAATAGCAAAATAACAGGCTGGTTGGATGTGAGCCGATATTTAAAACAGGTCTGAAAAGCTTCAACCACGTTTTCCATTTTCATGAATTTAATTGCTTGGAAGAAGAAGGAGTTGATATTGATATTGATATTGATATTGATATTGATATTGATATTGATATTGTACATGCTACTGTAACATCTGACGCATTGAATTTGGTATTGCTCAACACTGCTACTGGTCGACTTTAGCCAACTATTTGATTAATTAACCTTCAAAAAGTGTTCTGTGCCTATTACAATTGACAAGGTGCCAGAAATACAGTATATCTACAGTGAACCAAAAAAAGGTTTAGGTTTATCAAAAGTGAATGTGGAAAGAAAAAACTTTGACAAACCCTTGATAACTGCACTATACTTAGGCCTCACATTACCGGTGGTCATGTTAAACAGGATGCTGCATCAATGTGCATGTGCATACAGAAAAGTGATGGCTTCTCTCGAGTAACTGCTACTAGCAGGAACCTGTAAGCTGTTTTGTCTATCAGGTTGCCTATTGTCACAGCAGCATTTGCCCCCCATTTATTTTTCCCCTCCCAAGAATGACAAGCCCAAGTTATCAGCCCAATAATCTTTGTGACAAAGGTTAGCTTTGCATTAGAATTCCAGTGACATTTTAACTGAAGAGCACGGAGAGGGAAGTCCACAGGTGGAGACACCTGCCACCACTCAAGCAGCCGCTTATCAAGCCTAGCATGACAAATAATTCAGCAAGCCTGTCACTGAAGACAGCTGGGAGTTTTTTTTTTTTTTTTACTTTGATACCTTGGCAGTGCTTGTATTAAACTGCAAGAGACTGCCGCTCCATTAAGCTTGAGCAAAATGAAGTGTCGGCAGGCCTACTATCAGCCATTGTGGGCTGTGTTAGTTTGCAAGAGTGTAACAAGCTTGCCTGGAACAGAGCATTAATGTGTGGGGGTCTGTCACTTGTGGTTGAGTATTATATGTGCCATGTCAAGACTTCTGCCACTGCAGTTGACACTGGCATGTGTGTTAACCTGGTTCAAGTTTGGTTGGAGTTACTGCTTTTTGTATTTAGCTAAGAGCACTGCTAAATCCCTTTTGTGGTCTAGAACTTGCAGGAACATGCCATGTTCTCTATTGTTCACTGAAGCAATGGTTGTAATCGTTTGTTGCCGTTGACTGTTTAACACTTTGTGTACCATTCTCTTAACACTTAAAATGTGCAAACTGCTCTAGGTGTGTTTTTCAAACTTGGAATCCAAAGTCCACCTACCTTGCCAAAATGAAGCAATCTGTTTGGCTAATTAAACAATATATCCAGTCAATCAAATTAATCTCTATGCCATGAGCTTAGAACGCATTGAAGATCTCATCCCATGCTTCGCAAAGGATGAAATGAGACTGAGTAAAAAAAACTTTTGTACCTTTGTTGGCAGTTGTGGGAAGATGGCATAAACTGGCGTTTTCATAAATTTTCATTTAAACATGGAAGTCTATAGAGTTTGCTATTCCAATTAGCGTTTCGGTATTCAGCTACGAAGACACGCGAGGCACTGAAAATCTGAAAAGTGTTCATGGTTCAGCGTTGCATCTACACAGAACCATGAATAAGGCCCCGTACACACGTAGCCGGGTATCTGCTTAACCGAAGGTATTTGTCTACGTTTGGACCTGTCATCCACATGACAACGCATAACCGAATGTTTAAAAAAACTCCGGGCAAAGTGGAGATCTGCCAATTCTCCGTTTATAAATTGGCGTGTAGCCAGAGATAACCGGAGATCTGCGGTTTCGAACGCCAGAATATGCGCCAAAACCACAACAAATCTGCTCTGACGTCAAACGTTCGACCTCTGTTCACTGCAGAAGCATGGATCTGAGTGCCTTGAAACTGCAGATGTTCGGTTATGTGTGGAAGGTTTTTCTTCCCCAAAACGAGGTAAAGTGGAAAAAATTATTTTATATTTTAAACAGAGAGGGGGGGAATATTCGGTTTTAAAAATACCCGGCTACGTGTGTACATAGCCTAAGCCTTTATGATAGAGCTGCAATTTCATAACATCACATTTGAGTGAGAAAATTGAGTAAATTAAGAGTAGGTGATTGTTCAAACTAATATGAGGCATACAGTATAGATAAGTAATTAGCCTAGTCATACAAGTTACTGTATGCACAAGCCTCGCGCCGAATTTGACTCTTTCTGGTGTTGCATTGCTTGGCAACAGAAATCACCAATGCAAAGATTACAGTACTTTTGTGGGTGGAAACAAACAAAAATCAAAATAAACATTAGAAAACAAATCTGTATCTTAAAACTATATTAATGGAGCTGTTATATAAAAGCAATATGACACTCATTAACTACCAAAATATCTTTTGCATATTTTTTGTCTAAAAAAGCTAAAAGGGAGAGTTTATTTTAAACCTGTCAAGTCAGTTAATTAAGTGTAATGTTGAACAAGTAAAGCTCATTTATGTATTATTAGTTTTTAGTAGGCTACCAAATGAATGTGAAAAAGTATGCATCCATGAAATGTGTCATTTAGCGGCATTACTGTCACAACTATGTGATATACAATGTATTGTAGTTACCAGTATCTGGAAAGCAGGCAGTACTGTCAAAACTCCAGCTTCTCCAGTGATTTGGCTGCTGTTTGGACAGGTAATAAAAGGACATACTAAATAGATTAATGATTCATTTCAATAATCCATTATTCATAGTGATTTGCGCATCTCTGTAAATAAACCCACAATTTGTCATGGTAAAGAGGAACCCTGAATGGTATAATTACATGCCATTATTCCTTTTTGCAGTCTCCTTGTGGCGTTTTCTTTCTCTGGTATTGTGGAAGGCATTGGAAATAAGTTGAGGGGTGCTTTATTCAGCAGTCAGCATCAGAGGGAAAGGAAACACAAATTAAAAAATATATTTTTTAATTTCTCCTGTAATTCTATGCCCTTTTGAATAGCATGAAGCAAAATCATAGTAGATGCCATTATCCCATGCACCTCTGAGATACTATGTTTGTATGCCCTAGGAGCCATGTTGGAGGTGTCATATATTTTAGTATAGATCTAACTTCCATTTCTATTAGGATACTTGTAAATCTTGAGGGACATATGATGCAAAATGTATGTAATATACAGTGTGGTGTTCGTCACAAACTTACAGCGTGTGCATCTTTGTAACAAAGGAATTGTATTCAAGGACTGTGATGCGAATATTGCCATTAGTTGCGTTGAAGACCTGATAGCATTTTAATTTTTAAATCCTTGAATTCCCTGAGAAGCTCATTATGAAGCAACGACTCCCAGAAGTAATTAATTCATAAGGTTTTGATATTGGTTTTGATGCAGCTGACATGGCCACCTAACTCAGTGGTGCTGTGTGAGAGAGGGTGTACAGTATGTGCTGAAGATGAAGAGGAAAGGGACTTGGGTGACAGACTATCTTTTATTTCTTTTCCTTGCTGTATCACCCTTGTCGTTCTCAGAGAGCAACCATAACTTTATTTCAAAGGATACGTAGGTGCAGGCAAGTTTGCCTGAGGATCAACTGTGCATGTTTCGTACTTGACTTGAAATGTTTCAGCAAAGCCCATTACAGCAACTGCAAATGAAGAGTTTCTATGATTTTATAACATAGGTGGTCCATGGGCAGGCATAAGATCTGTAGTCAACATCTTTATCTATCTATTAATGCAAGGAGCGTCTGTCTGTGTGTTCCACGGTTGCCTACCACCTAGCGGTTCTGTTGCCTGATCAGGTTGCTGCTCTTGCAACAATATGCAGACACACACGTCGGTAGCATTCTGTTAAAATTCGCATTTAAAACAGCCGCTCTTGACTCTATCTGGACATCAGCTATGGGCATAACATTCATTCAAACATGACTTCCGAGTTCATAGCAACAACAGCAAAAACGCGGTGTGTATTGTGTGTAATATTACCATTAGCTGCAAGTCAAACACATTTCCCCTTTTTTACTTTGCAAAGTGAGTAAAAAGCTCTACTAAATGCACGGTCCTGATTCTACATCATCGCCAATCTAACATACCTGCATCAACGTGATTGGGCAGCAAGTTTCTTGGAAAACATTGTTTGTACGGGCACTGCACTAGTACTGAATAAAACAGTGACATTGCAGACTGTATTACCCACAGACACTAGCATTTTAGCAAGGCTCTAGCAGAACAAATTAGGTTCTGGAGGTTTTTGCAATGCTTTGCATACCTTTTAGGTAGAAGCTGGGTATTTTTTTTATTTTTTTTAAACTATTTTAGACCAATGCTACTTTTATATACTGTCACGCCCGGCTTTGCCGTGCTGGGTGTGCTCACTCCACCTTATGACAGTGAAAGTTTGGGCAGTCTCTCTCCCCCGGGTCTGAAGGGGGAGCTGTCTGTTTGATGGTCTACCTGGGCTAGACAACAGCTGATTGGCGGGACTGTTCAAAAACACCTCTGACCTGCTGGTCTGTCTCTGCTTTGCTCTGCGCTGCATTGCTCTGCTTTGCTTGGCTTTGGTGGTGGTGGCAGCACCATTATACTCCTTTTGCCTTTTGCTTAACACATAGTCTACACACTTCACTGATCTGCACAACACATTTGATTAACCTTTTGTTGCTTCTCATTTACTGACTTGACATTTGTCTTGATTTAGATCATGCTTTAATAGTATCATTTTATGCTTTAATAAATTATTTGATTTAACTGTTCAAACGGTGTGGTCTCCCTTCATGTCATGGCTACTCTGAGCTAGGTAGTCGTGATAATACTGTATATGTAAGTATGAAGCAATAAAACAATGACCGCTTCCTTGTAAAAACTTTATGGCTTAAAAACCTGTGTTTGTAGTTGAGTGACCTACTGTACCTTTGTCTTCTACCTGTCTCTGGTGTTTCTACCCAGGAAACTCCTACTAATGGATTGTCTCATGGGAGCTGTGTTACTGGACAACAGACATTGATTCAACGATTTGAGACTCGTAAGAAGGCTTAGGCAAGGTACTGACTGAACAGTAAACATTTTTGTTATAAAACTTCTTTACACTTCAGTGGTAAATTAAGGTGTTATTTTAGTAGCGTTGTAGCATAGTAGTCGCATTGTTGATAGTGCTGTTGCTGCTGAGAGTGCAAATGTATGAGAACATAGGTCACTTCCTAAATCACAAGAAAACTTTTGTGAATGTGTACAGTATGTGCTCAAAGTGGATTACATTCAAATCAGTGCATGTGTTTTTTGATCACATTGACATATTTGGAATAAGTGACAGCCCCAGTCTCTGCTATATGAACGAGAGATTACGGTAGGTTTATCTGTATGAAAAAACACTTCCTGTTTGTTATTTGTACCTGCAAGAGCAGCTCTAGTGAGACGTTAAGCAAAAAGCACTGTATTGTCCTTTAGATTTGCATGAAATATGAACATAGTGAAAAGCAAAGTACATGAAGTACATGTAATACATAAAATAGGCACAGCCAGCACTATACTGTACCTGGCAGCTTGTGATCCACTCTCTCTCTCTCTCTCTCTCTCTCACACACACACACACTCTCTCACACTCTCACACACACACAAACACACACACACACACACACACACACACACAAATTGCCAAAATGTCATCCACTGTACTCTACTCTAAATCTACACTTATCTGAAACAAGCAGCAAATGAGCAAATTACCTTAAACATGTTGGTTAAAGCCAAGTTGCGCAAACAAAGAGGATGACCCAAAAGGAATTCTGCTCAACTAGAAAATACAGTTTTTCAGGTACACCAATGTAAGGAGATTCTACAAACTATGCCTTATCTGTTGATATTCTCAAGTAATAAGTTATTGAAATAAGCCTGGACCAATTGCAATGATCAAGTTGTGTCAACATCCTAAATGCCTCTCCAAATACATCTAAATCGGTCATTTGCTGGAGGGAAAAAGCCTGTAAACTCATCTTGCATTGGGAACACATGCAATATGGCAGGCAATAACTGTCATACAGATGAGTCATTCCCTGGACAGATCACCCAATTATTTGACAGCATATCTATGTTAAATTCAGTTGGTAGGATTCCAAAGATTTTGAAAAAAAAAAAAAAAGAACTTTCTAGTAGGTGTATAGAAACGTCATCCTTTTTTTGAGAAGCAATTTAACCACATGCTGGTTATAATCATTGACATCCCTTCACCGAATTCTGTGGCACCCTCAAAATGCAAATTATAACGGAGCTACTGAGAGATTATTTCTGGGTGTATCTACGTCATGACTCGTCTGCAGGCTACCACGCCGTAATTGGAATGTTTGGAAAAGGCCCACACACTGCGCCTCAGAATGATATTTCCTTGTCATTGGCCCTCTTGTAAAGCTTGCAAGCAGACACTCACATTTTCTGGAGTTGACAAGTATAACACTAGAACCACTAGAAGCATTTTTTCACCCTTAATATAGTGAAGCTTTTGTAAATTCCCATGAAAATGAGCATAATATACTAGAGACTGGCAGAATGAACTCTGGGATATAACAAGTAATAATTCAAGTTAAATTCAAAGATGTGCACCTTTGCCCCCTTGCGCACCTCTGCACACCTTTGCGCCTCTTATTCATATACCTGGTATATCTCACTTAACCCACTTGTGGTGGGTTAGGCCTCATATCCCTACTGCTTTAAGACCCCTTTAAGTTGTTTGTCACTGACTACTTGTCTTGACAATAGTCAAACTACACACAAGAGTTGGGGTTAAAAGTATATGTTCTAAAAAGCTACACCATGATTCAGGCATGCATTTAATTGCTCTAAATAGCAAAGGGAAACACGCCAGACATATAATTGGTGGAGTTAGGATATTTTTGTGAAAATTGTCAAGATTGCGATGACATATCATGACAGAAACAAGTCTCTATATTGACTGAATTATACCATGGCATCTAACATTAGATATTTTAGAACAATGATATTCACGTGGTCTTGCCTGAATATGAAGGAAAAATAAAGCTTGTTTGTGTGTTCCATGTGTTTTTCATTGTGAGTACCTGGTATTTGGTATCTCATTGTGATAAAAGAGCTGCTGCCGGACCCTGCCTCTTAGCTGTTATTGATTTGTTTTTCATGAAGGAATATTACACAGTGGGGAACTTGTAGAGAAAGGAGAGAAGGTTGGTATGACATTATCAAATAGATCTTAGCTTTAAAGAAACCGGCCTGTGTGTCAGAGCCAGGCTGCTGTCGTGCTGGAACTATGGGCCGTAACTGGAGACCTTAGCATTCCTATTCACTGACCCTCGAGTTCCTCGTTGGGAGAATATGAACAAAAGCTTTGGCACAATTTCTCCACAAGAATCCTCAGACTCACTCAAAATATATTTTTGCTGTCGCTGAATGAAATATACATCGCTCTTTTTTTTAATTATTATTTTACAGAATGACTGTGGTTGCCGGTTACAGACACACATCACCAGTGATAACCTTTTATTTGAATGTGGTCAAGAGATGTGGGAATTTATTCAGTGACTTGGTTGCTTGAAGTTGTGTTTTTGTCTTGCATTTTGAATATGAGATGGAGGAACATTGAAAGACTGCAAAATCATTACACATAGCCGACACATGCCACCAATTCCCAACTACAAGCGTCTTCCATGTCACAAAGGTATCATGAGGCAAAGGCTTTGTATGGTCATTAGTATGAAGTTGAATTGACTGTGGTACCTGTATGTACTTGCTAAAACTGCTCATTGTTATTATGTTTATTTGTGAGGCAAGAACCAGTTTGTATTCTTCACATCAAACGTTCTCCCATATTGCTTTCAAATGCAGGCTTGACTGCTTGGGTACTGGAGGTGAAATTCTTTTTATATTTGAGTAGTGCTCTAATCAGCCCCATCCATGCCTGACCACCAGTACTGCCGCTTTGCAATTCAAAAAGTGTGTGTGTGTGTATGTGTGGGTTGGTGGGAATGTGTGGGGTGGTGCAGTTGTCTATCCTTGGGGTTTTTAAATCAGGGTTCAAACAGAAGTCTGTTTCAGAAAGACATAGCCTTGTGTGATGTCTTGTCTGTTTGTTTAATACAAGGTCATTTGTGTCAGTGGGCTGGTATGGAGCAGTTGAACATTCAGGGATTTTTTTTTTTTTTTAAATCAAAGGTGCAGACCAATATGTTTATGCAGTGTGTGCTGTTTAGTGAAATAAAATGTACATAAAATGAAATGACATGAAAGTTAATGTTATTCAATCATCACTGTAAATCTAGCAAAGATTGCAATCAGTAACAGATTGCAAGTTTCTGTTTCAGATTGCAATATTATGAAACAGTATTTAACCTTCCGATTTCAGTGCGACTACTGTTAATAAGCTGACAATAAGCAGTCAGTTTTACACCAGCAACAATGACAACATTGTATCACGTGTATTATAACCAAGCAATTGGTCCAGTTCAAAATGACAAATGATTAACCTGACATGTAAATGTTTGTGCATGACCTCACTGACACCGTGCTGTCACTCACTGAAGAAGGGCGCAGTCAAGGTGTCATGGGAAGGAAGCTCTTGAGAGAGCTCTCAAAGTGCAGCCGGCAGTCTCAAACTGGTTCACAAGAAATAGCTGTTTATTTTTGTCCTGATAAGATGTTATGAAAGAAGTTGTTATTCTCTTACTGGATTTGTTTTTCGTTAACTGTAGTGTGTTCTATTGTTTGCAAATTGATAGCATTTCCTGCTGCTGAGCTTGGTCCAACCACATACAGTATACTGTACACTTTGTTTGGCTGAAAAAGTGCCACTTCAGCATAACTAAAGATGTCGTGGAATCTCATTAACCACAGTGCTCGGGACAGGACCTCTGGGGACAGTGTTGAGCGGTTGTTCAAAATTCAGGATGTATAAAGCATTGTGTTCCAGGGCTCCAGAGTCCAATCATATTTGTCAGATACGCGACCAAACATCTTTGAAGTTCAACTAGAAGATTTTCATGTTCTGCTCTCTGAACAGGGCCATTGCAGCAGGGCAGGAAAAGCAGGCAAAGCAGGCACCCGTGGACAGCTCCATCACAATTCTGGAGAAGCCCCCTATATGATTTTGTGAAAGATGAGAATAACCAAAGGCGTAGGTCTAGTCTCAGCTTTGGTTGGGACACAATCTAGCCCAGCCCAGCCCAGCCCAGCATGGTATCACTGGTTGGTCCTGGTTTATAGCTACCTTTGTGTGACTGGATATTAGATATCAGATGTTTTTCCCAGGAACTAAAGAAGCTACAGTGGAATGGAATGGAAAGTAGCAGTCGCAGTTTGCATTTTGCATGCATACTGCTGAATCTGGAAATGCACCATAGTTTATCTTTCATTTCTCTGCATTGTGTAGGCTACACTCACAAATACATTACATACCCAGAATATAGAAACAGGAATATGTCTCACATCCATTGTTTATTGCAACTGCAATATTTTAATTTCAGTGACACATGTTAACATTCTTTGCGCTTCATGCACACAAGTGTCTGTATCTTGTCATTTGTATAATATTGGATGGATGAATTTGATGGCATGGAAAGATGAATGAAGTGCAGATGTATTGGTTGTAATAGTGCTCATGCGAAGTTCAGGGTCCTCATGTACATTTGATGGAAACAGGACATGTCTTACAAGTCATTACCGTAGTTGGTGCGTGTTGGTGTTTTTAAGCTTAGCGCTACTAACCATAAAATATAATTTTATGTGAGAGACCTGTATGGTGAGGATGGATGCCTTAGCTGTTAGTGCGTCCTATATTATTATTTTCTATCTCCCAACTTTACACATTCTCCATTCTACCTAGGTTTGATAAGTTACTGATGCTGTGAATGAACAGGGTTGGATCAGTTGAAGCACAGAATAGTTACATATATATAGTTACACTTGAGAGAGAGAGAGAGAGAGAGAGAGAGCGAGAGAATGCAACTCGCTCCTCTAGTGAAAGGACTTACATTTCCTGTGTGTCCAGTTTCAACAGGTGTAACATGCACACACATACTCATACAGGCACACGGAACAGGTACAAGAGGAAGTGATGTCAATCAATAGGAGAACAGGTTAGTTGAGTGAAGGTGAGCCAGGAAGCAGCTTGTGCTAATTTCTTTACATGAGTTGCAGGCTTGTGTTACAGCACAGCTGAAGGGAGGCAGTGAATTCATGGGAACCTATTGAATATCTGATTCTCCTGCGAGTTGACTGCGGAGGAGTAGGGATCTGACAATGGGAGACATTCGAGATTTCCAGACTCAACCAGCCCAGCGAGGTAAATTTTTGTGTGTTGCCTCACATTTCCTTGTTAATGAGGGACTTGAGCTGCTGCAGTTCATTTGTTCTCTCACTCCTGTTGCAGTAGACTTGCTCTATTCCATCAGTATGTACCAGTGTGACAGGAGCCGCTCTCTCTTTCTGACAGTCTTGCCGAGGTGGCTGCCCCCTCTGTCTGTAATAACACTCATTTCAGGAAAGAGAAGAGGGTCTAGATTAGCAAGTTGCTATAGCAGCACTGGTTGCCCACTCTCGGTGTCTTTTCACTGTATCGTCAGTGTCTACAGGCGGATATCACTGAAGAAGTAAGATTATTGTTCTGTATCAGGGACAGAAACTTTTACAGCTTGTGAAATCTCTCAAGTGTGTTTTGTGTGTACAAATTGCACAATTGCATTGTGTTCGTGTTTCAGTTGTTTAAGCTGTGTTTGAATGCTACAGACATCATACCATTTTCTTTCTATTTTTACCCTCTGTTGGTGTTTCAGTGCTTGCACTTAGACACATGTAGAATGTGCCTTGAGTCAACAAAAGTTTTTGTTCCATGGTAGAACTACTGTTTGTTCTCTATCTTGGTGCTATCGGGGTATATTCTAGTTGTATTCTCTGGATTCTCTGTACTCCCTTCAGAAGTCAAAAGTCTGACTAAGAACTCAGGATGTGTGTTGTATGATACAGTACCTGTAATGCACTCAATTAAGAGCATTATATATGTACAACGCAGTGACATACTACTCAAATAATACAAGACAATAGAAGAATAACAAAACACACCAGGCATTTTTCCCATAGAATAGGGTATCATTTGCGAGCAGGTTCATTTCATTCAGTCATGTACAATAAATACATGTACTGTATTTACTTCTTACTATTTACTAATCTAGACATTAGAACACTCATCAATCTTTATAATCCTATGTTATCCATACCTCCATGCATCATACACACACACACACACACACACACACACACCACTCACACAGACACACCACTCATCCAATCCCATTTGATGAGTGCTGCCACAGCCCTTCTTGTTCTCCTGGTGTTGGTGTGTGTAACTTGTTGCGAGGCTGTTCTTTATTCTGAGGCACATGGCGTTTCTCATATTTGCATCCCTTACAGGTAGCTCATTAATTCAGCTCTCCTAATCTCATAGGTGGACAATAGAGACAGAGGTGCACATATTTTCCTACTTAGGTATTTAGAAGCCAGGTCACCTTGTCTACACTTGTTAGATTGACAAAGCACATTTGGCTGTTTCTACAGGTCAAAGGTGAACGCATAATCAGTTTTGAATGAAATTCACTTTCCTTGTTATGTGCACATGTGTAAAGGAAAGGACTATGTTATAATAGCAGTATATATACTGTATATGATAAATAAATGGCATTATTGCAATAAATAGCATTATTGTGTATGCTGTTTTTTTAGATATGGGTTATGTCTGTTGTAAAAGCCATATTTGGTTAGATGGTTTTCTTAGACGGTTCTTTTTTTGTCCTATTAGTAGGAGGGGATCTTTACGGTAACTCCCCTGTGGAGCGAATCTTACATGAGAAGACTAATGATCCAGCTCAGTCTGTGCCAGCCCCTTCTATGTGCAGGAACACTTTTTTTTTTCCTCACTCAAAGATCAAATCAACTTTCCAGAGGGCCCCCTATCCCTTGTTCTTGTTCACTCTTGTTCGTCCATGTTTTCCCCCCTTTTGAAATATGATCGGTGGTGAGACCTGTAGTTCTGAGACCCTGGTACCACACTGCGTTGAGATGGCCTTTGTTATCAGTTCAGATGGGCTTGTTCATTATCATTGAGGCATTGTTAAGCTAAGCCCCTCGGTAGGCAACTTCACAAAGACAAAACAGATACCTTATAGGGATCCTGCTTCATCAGCACCTGCGACTAGCTGTCACGGTGCACATTAGAACAGACTGGAGGACACTATGTTGTATACACTTTTGCGCAAGAGAAAGTGACAGCCTCAATACCCCCCCCCCCCACACACACACACATCTCCCACCCCACCTCTTTCTGGAGTTTCTCACCAGATGCATTTTTGGCAGGTAATTTTGCATGAAAAAAAAAGTATGCAGAGATTGCCTTTTAGAAGCTCAGTGGTTGGCACCAGAGTTTTATGAGAGTTAGATGGAAATCTCAATTTTCTACCTGTCACTCCTTACCTTATTTATTCGTTCACCCTCTCCCTTATTTATTTATTTGCACTTATTTTTCAGTCAGCGCACATTCACTCACTATCCCGGCAGTGCTTTGTTCCTTTACTATATGTCATTCCCAGTTAGGGATCATATTTTTGTGTGTTCAGAACAGCACAGCGTGGCGAAGCAGTGCATGCAGCTTGCATGGAACACCCAGACTTAATTCACACCATGTCACCCTGCATTTCCTGCTCGGGTTGGCTGCGAGGGATCAAACACGGAGGAGAGAGTGTCATTCAGGAAGTGGGAGTTATCATGACAACCCAGGGAGTCGGATGAGATATGTCTTTGGGTTCAAAATAGGTGGCATGGACTATTCTTGTGCTCGTATTATGGCTAAATTCAATATCTCTGGCAAGGGTCTGTAGTGTTACACTTCTCAAATGCTATCTTGAGTACCTGGTTTATTTATGATTATCCTGAGACAAGGGAGAGGGAAAAATAATGTATCCTCTCTCTTTTTTTTCAACGAAGACTAAAGTCTCCATGGATCTGTAATGGATTTGTCAAGTCTTTAATAGAATTGGAATGTGGGAAAAGCGAGAAGTTGCCAGGAGATTCGAAAAAGAAAAACCAAAGGAATATTTGAACAGCTGCATCGTCCTGTTTCATAAAATAAGCAAAAAGCTGCTTTTAGACCTTTCTATCTTTGCTTCATGCTCTTCCTCACTGAGTCCATGTCTCTCTCTATCTGGCTCAGCCTCTCTCTCTCTCTCTCTCTCTCTCTCTCTCTCTCACGTACATTGCTCTATTTTTACCTCCCTCCATACAGAGCATTTAAATATGTCCGTTTAAGACAGTAGATATGGATGTGAAGAGCCCCTAATGTGAAGAGCTCATCCGAAAGGGATGCAGTCTCTCAAACTGAGAGCATACAGTTCTCCCATTCTCATTTAGTCTGACTCCCCCCAACACACACACACACACACACACACACACACACACACACACACACACACACACACACACACACACACTCACACTCTCACACAGTAAATCCGCTGGAAGCCTCATGAATGTGCATACATGCAAGAAAAGGTGTTCATACCAAAAGCATGGACTTACTGACTATAGAAATGGGCAGTTAGCCAGTGAAGTAGAGGTAAGAGGTGTGTGGACACTCTTCCATTTCTATGTAGCCGTTTGCCTTCTTATGGCTGAAAAAGCGGTTCATTAGTCACATTTTACTTAATTTGCAAATTCCTACTCTCTGTGACCCAGCTAACCCAAAGCACACCACACGCTGAGTCCTGCTGCCACACATTAAGTAATTTAGGGTCACTCGTCATAAACAAGTGTCATGATATGCACCAATGTCACCCTCTCTGGTTCATTTAATGCACATGCACACACACACTTGTTCAACTCGAGAGCTTTATTTATTTAGTATTAGTGCTTTAGAGACGGTCTGAAATCCGTTTCATAACGGTATGAAAATGTAGCACCACAATTATAGTGATCAAAACAATCACGATTATCTTTGTTATTGCAGTATTGTTAAACTGTGCCAGAAGTTTCTAAACCTACAACCGGTGATGGGACAAGAGAACTCTCTAAAAAGTCAACAGAATAGCATTCAAAAGACATAGGGTCTTGTAAAAGTGGTGTGACTCCTTTAAGAACAATTCTGTCTGTGCGAGTGGTAAAGGGAGATATAATGTTTTGTGTATTGAGTATGGGTGTGTGGAGTTATCTTTTGTGCTAATCTGTCATATTATATCCAGATAGTGCATTAGTTATCGTGGAAACATACAGTAGATAGCTAACAGATTTCAGAGTATCAAGCTGAATGTTGGAGGATTGGGGAGAAGAGTTGGACTGGGTTTGAACTGGCCAGATCAGAGGAACAGATTGATAGTAAGAGAAATCCAAGCTGCTGTCACTATTTAATTATGTCTACTGATTAATCAGTAATTCATATCCTAATGAATGCTTTTAGACTGGATGAAAATGCAGCCTTTGAAAGTGCTGGAGTAGAATGTAAGTGTTTATAATCTACTTATCAGTGGCAAATAAGATGTTCTATTCTGTTCCATACGTGTTAGGGATTAATGCCTTTAATGATAGATACAGTGGAGAATGACAGGAAGTGAATGGGAGAGAGAGCAGGGGTGGGATCTGGAAAGGACCACGGGGAGGGAATCGAACCCGGGCCGCCGGCGTACGGTGCAGGTGCCCCTGCCAGCTGGGGCACAGCTGGGGCCAATGTTATGAACATTCTTAAGTAAAGCTCTACTTGATTGGCCGATTCAATTGCTTTCAGAAGCATCCCAGAAGTGACGTTCCTTTTAGTGATGTTCCTTTTAGTAGGCTCTGTCTCTCTCTCTCTGTCAGACACGTCTTATATGAAAGTTTCTACCTTTGCACTCATTGATTATTGTCCTCTTTGGTACTTTGGGGTTAACTGTAACCATTTTCTGAGGCTGTTGAAAACGCACCAAATCACACAATGTGGTCGTTTTGGGTGTCGTGGGTTGTAATAAAGGTTGTCGACGATCAAACTGACTACTTTTTTCATTCGTTTTAAGAAGAATTTCTAGTTGTCTTGCCAATCGCGCTCATAGTAGCCTATCCGCTGACGTCGGGTCCCGTAGCAACACAGTAGGCTACAGTATGAGACTGCTGAGCCTGTCTTGTTCTGTAGAGGAGGAGAAGAAGGATTGGCAGCGATTGCGGCCGGGGCAAAAGTATAGTGTGGAGAAACCAGGTCCGCAGAGGTACGGCTCGCCAGCACCTGGGCTACCTTGTTGAGTTTATTATGCGGTGTCAAAACCGCAAGGATGTTTTTCCCCACAGTATTTTGGCAGCAGCTGCCGCCAAATTCGCCAAATTCTACCCTCCTGCTTGAATCAGACCGTCATCCGCACACAAGGATGTTTTTGACAGTAGGCTAGCCTATGTTGGCAGCAATTGCTAAATTCTATCCTCCTGCTTACCCAAGCTAGAAGAAACCAAAAACTCTGCTTACCCAAGCTAGAAGAAACCAAAAACTCTCCTCTTAAACTCTTCAAATTAATTAAGTAGTCAATTTGATTGTTGACGACCTTTATTACACGCTACGACACCCAAAACGACCAAATTGTGTGATTTGATGCACGTTTTAAACGGCCTTAAAAAATGGTTACAGTTAACCCCAAAGTACCTCCTCTTTTATGTCCAGGGATATTTCAACTCAAGGAAGGTCTCTCGGCCAATCAGAAACATATAAATAGTTCCATAGAACCCAATTGTTGTATAACGATTATTATATTGGCCCTGAAAAAAAAATGTTGTTTGACCCCTAGCTTTAAAACGGCGTATGAGCATGGCATGAGGCAGTTGGAGATAAAGCATGGTTAGGCTCTGACTCAACTGCGTGCTGCACTGTTGTTGCACCAGACCCCACTTTACACCCGACTCGGTCTGGCGCTGGGGTTTTAATGATGCCAGCAGCTGAAGCCGTGCTCGTCTCAGGATGTCTAATTAAACAGCCTTGACATGACGCCGACTAATTGATTACCCTCCATGATCAAATGACAAAGAAAAAGAAGAGGAGACTCTAAATAGAATCCTTCCCTCTTCTCTTCTCTTGTGATCTTCATTTCACACAGCCAACAGGCTTATTTATTTATTTGTGTCCATGTGATTTCTCGATGCTCTTTGGGGGGCGAGGGGCTTCTACTCCAGTTTCCAATGGAATGCTCCTTATAGCACACACATTCTGTGCCTTTTAACTAACTTTTCTTGATGGCCAGAGGAGTCGTTTGTGTAGCTCTGGTTTTTGGGTGTCTGCGTTTGTTCAAAATATCGTATGGCAGGTTACTGTGAGGTTTAGGGACACTGGTTTGACCTGCACAAATATAATGTATGGCCAAACTTGACCTTTTCTATTCTTTTGTTAAATTAGAAGGCACTTATTGCACGTTTGCCAAGGTCCCTGCCACATCATTTCATATGTTTCTGTATAGATGGGAATATGAGAGAAGCTTTTGTCTGAAATGCACAAATGGGCCAGCCTCTGGGCTCTGCTTTCTTTTTTTCCATGGAGTGTTGCTTTCCAGACTGCTGTGTTTGTTCAGCTCATTGACGTTCCTCTACAAAAGCGCTTCGCACCCTGCAATTATCCCCACTGACGGATTTCCTCTCGAGATCCCTAATTGCATCTGTTCTTTGGGGCACTGCTATGCTCATTGTGATGCTGCAATTGGAACCTTGTCATCAAAACTTGTACAATTAATGGAAATAAAAACGTTCCAAGTAATTATAATCATTAATCAGAAATGTTGCATTTGTGAGGCAGTTCAAACATGTGTGTTCTCTACAACGTAGACTTATCTGATCAAAAGTATACATTTTAAGCTTTGTTGGAACAAACTGATGAAAATTAATTAGTTCTGATTTTAGGCAATGGCAATTACTCCGGTGCATTCTTTAACGGTGGATAAGAGTGTATATTTGGCAAAGCTATGATATCTGCTGGTCAGGATGGCCAAAGTCGCAATTTCCTGTAAATGTTTGCAGTTCTTCATTTTGACCTTCTCTTCTGGTATTTTACCCATTCTCCTTTAGGGAGTGACGTTGCTTTTGTTGTGTTCTGGTTGTCTCTACCACAGTATGCAGTGAAACAGACATCAGAAAGATTTTTAGCTTCTCTCATCCTCTCTCACCTGGTGCTCAAAGAAGGTGACAAAGTGTGTTTCAGTGTGTGTGTGTGTGTGTGTGTGTGTGTGTGTCTGTGTCTGCACGCACAAGATCTTTTTAGACTTTACATTGACTGATTGATTCGAAGAGCCTTTATGAATAATTTACAACGAGGATTTTTTATTCTTCATTTGTGGCAGGAAATATCATGCTAGACTGAACAATACCCTTTCACCCCAAAACATGCAGTGTCTCAAGAGGAGAGAAGAAATATAAGAGGCTCTTAAAATGGTAGCTTTTAGCTTGAAGCCTTGAAAAAAAAAAAAGAACAGACCGGGATCCTGATAAAAGAATAGAACCAATTCAAGATAATCTATTTATTATTTATTTAGCCAGCCTTTTTTTAAAATCAGTCTCTAGAATTGAAATGTGGGTCATTTCACCCCATTTTCTCTGAAGGCCCAAGTATAGTCGTCTGCAATGCATTTTTTTTACCCATAGCTCTTGAAGGGCACACTCACTCAGGTGTGGCACAGAGCAGTATGTGTGTGAGGGGTGTTAATTTGCACCATTGTTAGTGAGGGACTCGATGTTATCTGCGTAGGTGTGGGAGAAAGAGGAACCTTGTGTGTGGTGTGTGTGTGTGTGTGTGTGTGTGTGTGTGTACGTATGTGTGTGTGTGTGTGTGTGTGTGTGTGTGTGTGTGTGTGTGTGTGTACGTGTGTGGGTGTGAAAAACAAGAGGAGAATGCCCTCTAGCAGAGCCCATTGCTACTGTCTCCTTGGTAGTAATGAGCCTCACACAAACACACACGCACACACACACACACAGACACACACACTGACACACACACAGACACAGAGTCACACTCTCCCCTATTACTGTGAGCGCTGAGCCACACCTGTCAGCGCCCTAATAAGGATTATCCTTGGCTAGTATTGGTACCTGTGCAGGTATTGGTACCTTTTGGATGTATCATTGTGGTTTGTGTGTTTCATTATTTCATTAAAGGTCGTTTCACAATTCTATTTGTAAGGCATTGCCTACTGATCAGTCATAGGATGATGACATGAGCTGTGTTTCCATTCAACTCATTTGTATGTTTCAAGCGCATCCATGACAATTTGACTAAACAAAATGTGAGGCCGTACGTGTTTCCATCTACTGCGTTATGCAAATTAATAATGGACATTTTCCTATTCAAGGCAGGAGTTGTGAACAGCTTTAGGGTGTGGAAATGGCAATATTTACCGAAACATCATAAAATTGCCAGAAATGCTTGATTATGTAACAAACTAATTTCCATCAACCTTAATCATATTGCACCTTGTACGAATTGAGAGTTGATCAATCATCTTCCCAAATCAAAATTTTATGGTCAAAAAAAGCTAGTCCGAGGGTTGTCACTCTGTTTATGTTGTGTCTGGTTATGTTATGACTGTATCTGGTCTTGATTGTGTGAGGGTTTTTTTCCCCGTCAACTGTTTGCCTCAGTGATGACAATTTCCATGTGTTTGGCCGGAAATTTGTGGTAATCATGTCTCAGAATCGACTGAATCACAGATGAATTCCAAATAGGATAGCCATAAATGGTCTTGTCTTGTCTTGTCTTGTCTAGTGCACAGACTGTCTTTTGTAGCTCTGGGGCAACTCTAATGGACGACTATGGATAGTTCAACAAAGTGACAAGAGAAGGCAAGAGTTCCATTTGGTGGGAATTACAGCATGCATTTTTTGTGACAGCTTTTTTGTTTTATTTCGCTTGCTTCCTATGACAACACTAGACAGTTTTACAGCATGACGAGACAAGCTGAACTGTCATTTCATGTTCAACTCAATTGAAATAAACTGACCAAGGTTTTTTTTTTTTTTTGAGTAAGGCTAGATGGAATTGAGGCAAGTCATCACTGTTTGAAATCCAACCACATACAGTACCAACACATATGATTTCTGCAACCCCAGCTGTTAGTTAATCGGAAACACTCTATCTTTTTGTAGGGGAAAAAAGGAAGGCGTTTCTTCGACCATAGTTTTTTTCCCCCAGATAGCCATTGCACTGGATTGGGAAAGCCATGTCAAAGATTCATTTTCAAGGTACAGGTGACAACAACTCCCAGGTGGGGTTCCCTAACCTTTGGCCTTAATCTTCAGGTGGCTGTCAACAAAGTGTCATTCTGTCTCTTTCTGTATCTTTCCTTTTCGCTTTCTCCTTGACAGTAACTGAAATGACAAGCTCCTCTGCACACCAAGCCCCCCATCCACATATGGTGATTGATAGAGGTGCATTGAGAAATATGTATAGTCTTTATATGTTTTCCCCAAGAAAGAGTCCTTAAAAACTCAAGACAGGACCCCTGTCTTATCTTCTCCCAGCACCTGTGTCTGAACCATTTTAGCATTCAAGAGTGTTTGCCTTATAAATATGTGACAAAGCTATTTGTTGTGCTTTTAGAGTAGACTGTATAGTTACAGAGTTTAGATACACACCACATTTGGCACGGTGTGTCATATTGGCATTCCCCTTCTAATGTTGCAGTGGTCTCTTAATTTTTATTATGACCATCAACTCATTTGAATGTCATTCAGCAACCATAGGATGACATCAGAAAAATGTGCAGCGGTCTCTTAATTTTTTCCAGATCTGGAATATTCAAAATGAAGAGATCACTTTTAATTTGACAGTTTAGCTGTCTCGTCATGCTGTAAAACTGTATAGTGTTGTCATAGGAAACGAAATGAAAATAAAAGCTGTCACAAATAATACATGCTGTAATTCCCACCAAATGGAGCTCTTGCCTTCTGATGTCACTTTGTTAAACTATCCATAGTAGTGTGTGTGTGTGTGTGTGTGTGTGTGTGTGTGTGTGTGTGTGTGTGTGTGTGTGTGTGTGTGTGTGTGTGTGTGTGTGTGTGTGTGTGTATAAAGTGATATCTTACTCAGAATAATAATCTTATATTAAGATAAAAAAAAAAGATCTAGTTTGTATTGTTTTAGTGTAAGGATACTTACAGTACTTTGATTATTTGACTTCAATTAAGAAATAAACAACAAGTACATTTATCTGCCAATGGATTAAGAAAATGCATCTACAATTTGTCTTAAATCTCAAATCTCATTTTAAAGAGGAATACTGCAGGATTGGCGATTTCATCTCTGGTTTCGGTTTCGTTTTTCATTTTTGCTCGTTTTATGCTTGCATATTTCTCTGCAGAGCTTCCCCGACAGGTTTAGCGTGTATATTTATACATATATAGGCTATATATAAATATATAAATTGCAAGCGTGGTTCTTCTTGTTCCTTTCACGTCTCTGACTTCCAGATGTAAACAGCAAACGATCGTTTATCAGAAAGTTGCAAGGTTGTAATAGCGGAGAGGGACACTAGGGGCGGGAGGAAATGTGACTGTTTTCGATAAAACTGGTCAGTCAAGAAAAACAACGATTTCTAAGCGATTTTATGACTATGAAAAAGTTGCATAGGGTCTCTTTAAGTTAAAGTAAATTTTCGTACTCCATTGGCACATAAATATGCTTGCTTTTCTGAGAGAGAGAGAGAGAGAGAGAGAGAGAGAGAATAGTTCTAGATCAAATTAAGTTTCCTCATTGGGTGAAGTCATTAGCTAGGACATGCATTTTGGGGTTTTCAATTTTCCACCATGACTAATAACTCTGATATAGACAAACTCTCCCAGTACTCTAGCCATCCCAAAGGACATTGACATTATCATCCTTTACAAAGTCTGCCAAAATGTTCATGATGCAATTGGACAAAGATCAATATTGAAAACATGCAATGTCGAAAATAAGCATTTAATAACTTGTATGGGTCCTAAGTGTTTATCATTAATGATGTAGACAGAATTTAGGGAAGAGTTTTCTGCATGTCCATGGTGGTTTTAATTTTGGGTGTGTTCATCCAAACTGTCCTTAGTCTGAGATAATGTTATTAAGACATATTCTATGTGCGTCGGGGTCCGGTTCGCCCTGCCGCCGGAACTTGTTTCTCGATAATGACTGGTGTTCTATACATTATCCCTTATGTATTGAACTGCTGAGCCCCGGTTTATAGATTAAGGTTTAACATTCATTTAAACATTCTATGATTTAATGGAAGTGGATTACACCAGTTAGCCTAGCTAAAATGGGCATTTCCCATGTATTGACACTAGATTTCTGCTATTACAGCTGACAGCCATGCCTAACATCAATTGGACACTCTTTTATACACATATTCCTCATGGTCTGATTTATTGTCTGTACAAAAAATAGTTATTTGTTTTTTTAAATAATTTATTTTCCAAGTTTTGCTTTGTTATGGGTAATCTCCTTATGTCTACAGATGTACCCGATCAGCCTTAACAAAGCCCATCACATCACACAGAGTGCAGAACACTGTGTTTTCTAGTGTCGTAGAGCATCAGCACCAGGAGGTTGGCATGACTGCCACACTGGCAACAGGTCAACTGCAAAATACTTGCGACTCAAAATGGAGGGGCAGTAGTTACAGGGATTATCCCCCACCCCACACACATTTACCCAGCATCCACCTCTCCGTCCTTTCCTCCTTCATCCCTTATCAGAGCCTTGCAATCTGTTTTCGTGGCTTTCAAAGCGACCTGGTCAACCGTGTGGTCTAATCTAAATTTAATTCAGCGCACCACCCAGGGAGTTTGTAGTGATGGTGGGTGGTCATTTCTACGGGAGAATATGCTCTTGTCACACTACGCTGCACACCACTAGTGCCACACATGCACAGAATATGCATGTTGCTAATTTGACTGTTTGATTAAAGAGGTCACAAGATTACATGGGATTTAGGATGTACTTGCATGCACAAGACCTGTCTGGAGCAGGTTTTTTGTCAGGATATTTTTCTTGGTGCCCTGGTATCAAATGTGAAATTAATAATAAAGATATAGTGTTCTCTCTCTCTCTGTCTCTTCTCTGTCTCTCTCTCTCTCTCTCTCTCTCTGTCTCTCTCTGTCTATTAACATATACGTTTATATATATTTTTTTTTCAACCTTATTGCCCCTGGCCCCTTATGGCCCTTGGCTCCTGGCCCTCCCCCTCCACTTGGTGGCCATACTGCAACACATTTTGGGTACTTATTGCCAATCTATTTTGGACAGAACTGCGCGTGCTTGAGGCTTCAGGACACCAACCTGACTCCATCTCCAAGATTCACAACACATCATTGGCCCAATGTATTCACTTGTCAACTTTTGGCAGTGGAAGGGGCAGAATATGTGTACAGTAGATGACTGCAATGTTTGCATTACAAACTAACTCAAGTAGTCCACTTGAGGGAAATTTGATTGGTTTAAGATGATGGATAGGCAGACACCTGTCTGTGCAAAATCACATCAGGGAAGCTGGATGGAAACCTATTCTCAAAGAAAGACACAGGTCTTCAAATTTCAGATTATAAGAGAACACAATCTCTCGTCAGATGAAGTCAATATCGACTGTTAGGTTAAGTTCTAAGCATAATTTCTAGAGGAGAGCAGACAGTACTCAATGCCGTCCCCTACCCAATAACATCCCAAACAGTGAAGCAATCATGTTATGAGGGTTTCTTCCAATGGCAGGGATTAGATCCTTCTGGTCCATCTTCACTTTCCAATAAGACAATGACTGTAAGCACACCGTCAAGATTAGGCAGGAGTGGTTTAGGGAAAACTGTGAATGTCCTTGAATGGCCCAGCTGGACTCCAGCTTGAACCAGCCAATCAGCCATCTGTGGATAGGCCTGAAAATGGCTGTCCACTCATGGCCCTCATCCAACCTGACAGAGAATCTGCAGAAAATCCCCACATTCAGGTGTACAAAGTTTGGTAGCAATTACAACCTCAAGTCTTTTTGGGTACGAAGTGACAAATATGCTTCAAGTATGGAGAAAAGTCTTTAAAAGCTTATGTTAATACGTTATTTAAGTTTTTACTAATTGCTTTTTAACCCTCAGAACTCCGACGGCATGCTGGCGTACCCTTGGGAAATGACTAACTTTAACAGACTTACCCTTGTCCAGAGGTGCCACAGTTGTCTAACAAAAGGGGAGGGTAGGATTATGCAAAGCTAATTGGTTAAATCCGATTAAAGGAATAGTTCGGTATTTTACACTTTAAGCCCGTTTTCTGTATTGCCTAGAATGCAAACTTCGAAATCTCGATTGATCCTGTATCTGCAATTTGGCTGATATAGAAGGTTCTCTGTATGGCTTCAGCATTGCTCGCTACGGGCATGGTCTATTCTGTCCTTAAAACACCTCTAAACTTTTAATTTTTAAATGTGCAACTTACCGAGTGGTTACTGGTCTTCAACGATCCTCTATAGCAAGTTTTGCAGCGAAATACAGCTTCTGTCATCTTTTATCAGGGATTTTTGAAATCCCGGAAGTGCTTTTTCAGATACCTGACAACCATGTGTGCCTAATATAACACCACATAAGTTGAATTTTGCTGGGAAACTTGCTATAGAAGATCGCTGAAGACCAGTAACCACTCGTTGAGTTATGAATGGAGGTTTTGATTGACTGATATGCAGCAAGTTCCCTGCGAATGAAACTTTCTAGATCAGTTTTGTTCCCCAATATTGCTGGTAAAGTTCTCAAAAACATTGCTCGGTAGCATTGCCCGGGAATATTGCTCAACATAGGTTTGACCTTTAACCTCCAGCACTGATGACACCAAATTATCCCCATGAAGACATACTGTACATGTGTTTCAAATGTAGGGTAGGGTTTTATATGTTATATGATTATAAGGGTTGCAGAGTAATTAGTTCCCTGGCATTGAAATAAAACATTTAAATTACATTACTAATTAAAATGATGGTGATCAGAAAGGGGTTCTATATGAATATATTTTTTTCAGTAAAGTCTTAAAAGCTTATATGTAGAATATAATTATTCAGCATTAGATGTTATAACCATTACATAAATGACAGGAAAATTGTTGTATTCCATGTAGGATATTCTGACTGTTTTTAGATCATTAGTAAATGATAGCCACCTTTTAAGATTACCACCAACCAGCTGCTGCCGAAGGCTTTATCCAAAGGAGCATAGCTTGTATTGACACATACAGTTTCCTTTGTAGTTTAGAAAACACACATACATGTAGCGTGATTACTTGGCCTTCATTTTGTTGTTTCCATGGCTGTCCTAATATAAAGCCCTGCATTTTCTAAGGGCACAATTGTAAGAGAGGTAATTTATTCGTATGTGGTTCAAACCTTTACAGTTCAGTGAACACTGAAGGAGAAACTCCACAGAAGTGGAGTCACTGCCGTTTGGGATTTAGAGGCTGCTCTATGTATACCAGCTTCAAAAACCAAAGCACAGTCTATGTCCTTTCATTGTTTATCAGATTCATGAAGGAGTTCAAATGTCACTATAGTATCTAAATTAATACATTATTCAGAAACCATAATGTGCTTACTGACAACAAACCGATTGTTTATTATTTCCAGTAATACATTATATGGCTCGGTTTGATCATGAAGTCTCTCGGTGATGGCACCTTTTTTGTTTGTGTCTCAGTTGACGGATGGACAGGAGGCTCTAATATTTGCCAGAACCTGGCAAATGGGTTTTGTATTGACCCTGTGCTCTGCAGCTAGCTTGTCGAACGCCCACTCTGTTCAGCCATGTAATTGGTTTACCACTTAAGTCATGGTGCAAATTAGATGTGTTGACCTTAAACAAAGACAGAGAGGCACAATCATGATATGTCTGAACAATCTAGGAAGAAAGATGTCAAAAGCCTGTTGTTAATGCTCCATAGAGCGGCCCATATGCGTGCAGCTCTAATTCAGCAGTCATGAACCAGTATTATTTAGGATGCCTTTCAATTTTACCAGGTCAGTTGTCCCTTTTGAATCTAAAAATGATTTTGAATATTTGGACGTGTTTGCTTGGTTTTTTTTCATGGCTTCATGTTCGGTCAGCACAGGATGCTGGGATTTATTCTTCCTTACTTTACTGTAGGGTACACAACAGACATGGCAGCAATACAGGTTTGTTGAATCTCATATTGCTGCCATGGATGGCTTTCTTCAAAGGCAGGAAACTTACTGTCGCACATACTGTCCAGTAAGCAAATGTTTCCGCCAAATTAATGTTTTTATCTTTGAATGAATGCTCATCTATATTGTCCCTACCTGCTATGGTGCTTCTGTCAACATCTGACTACATTTTTGCACATTTGTACCTCTCCATCCATCTCTCAAAAAGAAAACATGTTTAATAGAGTGTACAGAAATACAGGTGGTCAGCTCAGTAATATTGCTTTCCCACTCTGTGTGTTTCCCCCTTTTTCCCCCGAGTGCTCCTTCAGCAGGGGCTGTGGCAGGGTGGTGTGGTGTGGTGGAGGCCACCGTGGCACGTGTGCAGAGCTGGAAATATGACATTGGTGACAGTTGTGCTTGTAAGCAGTGTGGTACACACCCTGCATTTACAATAAGCTGTTGATAGTGATTAAAGTGGCCGTGTGGCGTCTGTGATATGCCCTGGGAAAGCATTAATCTTTTGGGTTCCTGCCCTTTCCCTAAAGAGCTGTGATCAAAGCTCCGTGCCCCTGCTCAAGGACGACGGAGGTCTTTGGGGAGGGAGGGGGCCAGGGTTGGCTGGGAGGGCGCTAGCTAGGTACAGCAGATGGAAAGTTCAGCCCCCCTTGCTTGTTTCACGGAAATGTCAGAACTGTAAAAATGGTTTTATAAACCATCAATCATACATAGCCTGTACTGCCCAAAATAGTCAGGAGGGTGAGGAAATTAGACCTTGCCACTGAACTGTGGAGGTAATTACTGCAGCTTGGCTTAGGTGACTTCCTTTTTAGCAAAAACCCAGGGCTGGCTGAGCCACACTTTCAAAGAAATGTCCAGTTGGCCCCCGTGAGAAGGCAGGTGTGTGCTGTGAGAGCAAAGTGAGCTGAGAATTTCACCCTCCTGCATGTTCAGCTGCCAAGTGTTTGTGAGTGCTTTCTGTGGAGTGCTCCCACTTTTCTTTTTTAAGTAACAGAAGTGGTTGTATCTCTGGTGGTCCTTGAAGCATACCCTGTTGCCGTGTTTTAGAGATATGGGTTGTATAATGAATTCAAGATACAAAAAAAAAGCAAGTTTAAAGATGGTATGACAGTATTTTTCTATTTTAATGGTATGCAGGGTGTAGATTATTTTGAATTTCTGTCAAATGCTTATTGCTTATTTTGGTAACACTTTACATTACAGATCAGTAATAAGTGGGTAATGTTATGGTCATTTATATGCAATTTCTTGGTAATAATATTTTTAAACCACATATTACAAATAATTAATCTGTAGTTTCTAGACAATTACTGTGCAATTGCTATACAACAACAATGCAAATACAAAAGTGCAAAAGTATACACTTATCTATCATAAACAATGCATGGTAAAAAACGCTGTTGGTGTAATGAGCACCATGTTGTGGCTGGTAGTAAAACAAGGGGCTTGAGAGGGTACTTGTGGTCTTGTCCAAGGTTTTACCCTGTCCTGCAGCCAGCAATTTACTGTCTGTTTGAATTACAGGGAACACCATGTCCCTTTGTGATTGAACGAATGACTTTATTGTGTGAGTTATTTTTATTTCGCCACAGCATGAAATTTTATTTGACATGCAAAGTGCTCTGTGGGTTTGCTTGTCGGGCGAAAATATTTTACCTTGACTTTGCAAAACTGTAACACTATCATCTTTTATTTGCAGTGTGTGCTTAGGTTGATTAAGAAGGTGATCATTGGAGGTGATTTACGGCACCTGGTTTAGCATTCAGAGGGAGTTTCAGGTTCTTGTAAATGCACCGTATATCCCCAAACCCCAATGCCAGTTTATGGAAATGACCAAACCAGTTTAACACCTTGTCCATCTGTGCTGTCCATGCATGGCCTATTTGCTGATTCGCCGTATGCAAAATGAATAATATGCATAAAATGTTAGGGTGTGTACATAAATATTCGATGAAACAGAATTAAGCCTTTTTCCATATCACATATCCTCACATTCTGCTCTTAAGCATAAGACTATTGCCAACTGTTTTCAGATAGACACAGGAGAGGTATCAAATTCCTTATGCTATATTCCACAGTGGTGGTCAACCAACAAACTAGCCTGTTCAATACAACATGGCGCATGTGCTTCATTGAATTAAACCTACAACACTTCCAGAAGGCTCAACAGGTGGGTCTGGCATCCGGACCGGAACTCGTTCACTCTCATGTTGTGTTCTCTACCAACAAATGCCAAAAAATGCAACTGAACTAAATGCAAGTCCTTGATGCAGGCACCAGCAAATACCACTCCAGAAACAACATGACTTCACATATCTCGCTTCACTTCAGGTTACAGCAAAACCCAAAGTATTCTGTAAGCAACTTAGCCTTTACCATTGGCTTGCCTTTTCAGCAGCCTTCAATACCGCAACTCCTTTCAGTTCTGAATACTTTCACTTCTTCCTTTCAAAGGCTTCCTCCATCACATCTTCAGCAAAGTTGAAGTCACCTCCCGATATCCTTTGCTGTCCCTCTTGTTCAAACAAAAAGTCTACTATCCTTGTCGTTCACTGGCAAAGAGTTCACCTTAGCTCTCATTATGCAATCAAGCCAGTTATTTGAAAACCTGATTATGTCTCCGATGTAGTGACCCTGGACTAGGCCTGTTAAAAAACGGATATGATATGCTTTAAAGAGCCATGATCCATACATAGCTCATAACTTCCGTCTTAGCCAACTCATTGGCTGACGTTCTTCAGAACATCAGAGGCCCCTCCAGTGAATTTAATGTGGTTAACCTCCATGGCCCACAGCTCTCTCCAAATGGTCTTCCTCTTCTCAGCAGCAACGTGACCTTGAGATACTGTTTTTGAACGTCTAGCTTGCTTATCTTGTTTGTGAAAAAAGCTCATTACCATCTGTCATTTCTCCTGTCTCACCAGCCCAAACATTTTAAAATGTTTTTTTTTTTTAATATACAATAGACGGAATCACCTTAATGTTCTTACACCAGTTTTCTCCTCCTAATACACTTCTATCTTAGTTAGATTTTCGGATTCATTCTTCCCTATTCCATATCATTCAACTTGGCTAGCTCATGGGTACATGGGTTCACGACGAGAAGGCTACAATAGATGATCTTGTTATTTGGCCACTCTTGAGACCAAGACGCGGCAAGATTTTGTGGTTCTCTGATCGCCTAATCTGACATGGTCAATCATAAAAGATAATTGTGAAAGACAATAAATTGTGTAGTCTGCACAGGCCATAAGGGGGTAACTGCCTGCTGTTGCTTTAAAAGTCTGGCTCTGCTGTCAAATTGCAACAATGAACAGCCAATACCAGCTCTTGGCTCATGTTAATTTGGTCCCCTTTTCAATGTTTAAGTTCCAAATTCCAAATATCAAAAGTTCTTTTATATCATATATTTTTGTAGTAGAACAATATTCGGCAGAAGACCTTTGTAGATAGATAGATACTTTATTGATCCCCAAGGGGAAATTCAAATTGTGTTCTCCTCAAAGCTGAATTGAAAGGCTTTTATGCCTTTAATCAGACAGGACAGTGTAGAGAGACAGGAAGCGAGTGGGAGAGAGAGTAGGGGTGGGATCCGGAAAGGACCACGGAGTGGGAATCGAACCCGGGTCGCCGGCGTGCAGTGCAGGTGCCCCAGCCAGTCTTGCCACGACTGGGGCCTGAATTGAATTATTTAATTGGGTAAAAGAGCAAATGGATGCAACGAGAGACTCATATTTACTGCTTTGAATAAAAATATGACCTAGTGGATATAGTGGTCTATTTTGACATGCCTTCTTGCCCAAGAAGATTATATTGGCTCTTTGCGGTTGCCGGTTATAGAATTGTTCATTCATACTGGACTTGTTTCGATCTTTTTGTATATATCTACAGACAGCAGGTAGCAATAATTGCAATGTAAGGTGGATTTTGGGGCATCAACTCAGCCATGAATGAATTGAAGAAGAATTGGGCAACTCGTTTTTTGCTCTTATGATTCAGTCGCCTATCATGTGTAAACTTTTTTAAACAAAAAATATTACTATTATTATTATTATTTTATATTTTTTAAGCAAATGGCCAGTTTGCTTACATAAACCAAGCCCAAACATCATATGACTTTCGTGCATGAGATGAAAGGCACAAGGACATCAGCCGGCACTTTATTCAGATACAGGGGCGCAATCAGATTCACAATCAAATCATTAATCTTTTTTATGATATTTTTTTATTGTTTAAAGTGCACTAACCACATCTTAAAATATAACATTGCTTTCAAAGGCTTTGTCAGTTTTAATTGACAAAGCACTGTAAATGTGAGCCTGTCTGAAAAACATGCCTGTCTGAACATTAGATTTTTACTGGTGAATCACAAGAGGCAGTCTTTTCTATATCAATTATTCCTACATAGACAGCTTGAAAGGTAATGCCAGAAAAGAGAGACATGAATGGTCTTTTGACACTGGTTTTACCATCACAAAACCTCCTATTAGCCACATCCTGTCATCTTTGACATGAAAGTAATACCATGGACATGTGTCTGGCACAGTGATATTTATGTGTTTTTAAATGATGAATATAAGGTAAAGGGATCCTGATATATAATAGCCTTTGAAGGAATAATAATGAAAATAGCTTGTGGATGGAATGCATTTGCTTCTCATTTTTCATAAATAGAACCACTACTTATATTTATTTGATTTCACATTTCATTCAGGAGGGCTGGGCATAGACAATTTCAAGAAAGTAAAAGGATCTTTCGCACAAAGGAAGCTAGTTCTCCCCTTTAGGCAGGGATCACACTAGCCAGTGGCAAGCGGCAGGTTTCCTATTGTTCTCTATGGTTTGGCAGCTGAACGGTGACAACGCTGGCGTAACGCTAGCGTTGAGCAAACTGGGAGTTGAACTTGGTTCAACTTTGAAGCGCAACGCTCGGCTCATCACAATCATTTTTAGAATGTTTAGGTATTTTGACCAATCAGATTCGTCTAAGAACGTAGCAACAGAGATTGAACTTAGGAACGAGATAGAATGTTTTGGATTTATTATTATGGTCTGAGCGTTGTGTTACGCTTACCGCTGCCGCTTGCCGCTGGCTAATGTGATCCCCGCCTTATGGTATGTGTGGGATTGACATCTAGCTCACTGTTATTATTTGATCACTATCCAGTCTCTCAGAAATGTAGCTGCGCCATCAATTGAACATGCGAGTGTGTTTAGGAGAGAGAGCGAATGGGGGATAAATGGAGTGTGTGAATGTGTGTCTGTGTGTGAGGGAGAGATGAAGAGACTCCTTTTTTCTCCCTGCTTATGCAAGATCTGCAAGACTAGAGCAGCACCGTCTTTTCTCCAAGGGGGTAGGATTAGTTTTTCTTTTAGCACAAAGAGCTACTTACCTGATGAGCTTGAGAAATCTGACCTGTCCCTGAAACTCCAGGGTAATATCAACAATTATCTGAGGCTGTTGTTGCTTCTCATTACCTGTAATCTTCCTCCTCAATTTCAGGTCCTGCTGTTGTCTCCGTGTCCCTGCAGTGGTTTCTGCTGCTTTTTGTTTTTCAGGCCTTCTTTGTCTTAAATTTCAAGATACAGACCTGGCTCACAGTCTCCGAAAAATGTCACAGCGCAGTGTGTATCCATGCAAGTGTCTTTTTCTTTTCTCACCTTTCCTGCCTAACTGGAACACTCTGTAAGATAATTTTTTACAGGGATATCCGTCTTGTCGAATTAAACTTTCATTACCATTACTTGAGAAATTGGAATTGTAACAAGGCTGTTTCACTTAAAACTAGGAGGATGTTTTGCAGACCTTGCCTGTGTGCTAGCACATTCTGCTCTATCCCTGGCATTTTAAGATCTCTGTCCGACTCCAAAGATTCCTTGTTTGAGGCGAAAAAGGGTTTGTTTTTGTCTCACGTATTGAATAGAATAGAGGTTCTGTGAGAGACAGGAGGCCCAGCTCACCTTTGATTCAGTGTGTTAACATGGTGGCCCTGATCTTTACAGCGCTGTGCTTTATATCCCTCTGATCCCCAAGGCTTCTCCTCTGAAATGGAATCCCTTTCTCCATTTTCTGCTCACCTCTCAAATATTCTGGCTGAAGATCTAAAACACCCTGTCCCTGAGTCCACTAGGATTGTGTGTGTGTGTGTGTGTGTGTGTGTGTGGTGTGTGTGGTGTGTGTGGTGTGTGTGGTGTGTGTGTGGTGTGTGTGGTGTGTGTGGTGTGTGTGTGTGTGTGTGTGTGTGTGTGTGTGTGTGTGTGTGTGTGGGTGTGTGGGTATGCATGCAGGGGTGCATGTCTGTATGTACATGCAAAAATGTTTTGACATTTGTATTTGACAAGAATATCCACACAAAAAGCATGGCTTTCTTACTCAATGCAATGTGAGGAATACAGATTTTGTACAGTTAGAGATGTATAAAATGATATGATATGAGATATGAGGAGCAGATTCAAAAAGTATATTTAGGAAAATGTTCCATGGTCAGCATTTAAAACATTCCAGTGCCCTTTTTAAATAGTACACTAAGACAGAAGAGCTTTGTTTTGAAAGAGGTGAAGGTGTCTCATCTCCATAATCTGTTAAATTGAAGCCTTTGTGTCTGATCATGTGAATAAGAGTCTCAGTGTTTGCTGCTTTCTCTCTGTCTCTTTCTCACTCTCTCTCTCTCTCTGTCTGTCTGTCTGTCTGTCTCAATGTGTGTGTGTGTGTGTGTGTGTGTGTGTGTGTGTGTGTGTGTGAGAGAGAGAGAGAGAGAAAGAGAGGGAGAGAGACCAAATGCCTTTAGTGTGTATTTATGTAAGTATCTGTGTGTCTGTGACAGCCAGCGTTATGGATGTCACAAGGGGCTCTGGGAGCTACAAACTCAATGATGCCACAGCATTTACTGGCTGTCATAAAGCCATTTCTTGTTTACCTGGAAAAGTAGACACAGATACTACCACAAGCCCCTCCTGCTGCTAGATTCTTTTTTTCTGAACAAGACACTCCTGAATCCAGTACTGTCAGCAGTGACAAAAGTACCACGCTTAGAGACACATAGAACAGTTTTTTAAATGATACTTGTTCTTGTTCTGTAAGACCTGGGGAGAAAGAAAGGCTCGGCAAGCACCCTCCCCCTCCCCCTCCCCTCCTATTTATCACTAGAAAGAAGAAGTCACTAAACTGACACAAATGCTAAAATACAATGTGGGAGCGGTTGACTGGAAACATTTCCTCTTTTTGCTCGTACCTTGTTTTATTTTCCCCATCTTAATCATATAAATAGAGGGCTAAATGTGCTTTGATCATGTCTGTTTTTAAACAATGTAAAATATGATCAGCCCTCAGCACCTCAGAGATCAAAGGGTTAAACTCCACTGTCAACCATCTATGTTGTTTGCTCTTGCGCAATGTAGAACATGTGTAGCATGGCTGTCATCTTAGCATGTTCATGTCACAGTGATGGGAACGGCTTTGACACTGATGCTACCTGACAGGCCCCTTGTGCTCATTTATGTCCCCCCTCTGGCAGACACTGTGCAATTTCATCGTGACCTCCTTGTCACTAAAAGGGAGAGAAAAAATCCCTAACCCCCCCCAAATAAGTGGGAAAGGTCTGCTCTCGCAGCGGGAGGAGGAGAGGAGGCGGACTTGTAAAATGTTGACACCGTGCTCCAGAGCACAGCGGTGAGTGCGCAGATGTCGAGCCAATGAGCTTGCTTGAGTTCCTCATTTGATTGCAGCGCCCGCCGCATGTCGCGAAATGTCAATGCCTCTCAGCCTTCAGCTCCTGCGCCTCCTTGCTGCCCACTAGGTTTGCGGGGTGGGATGGGGTGGGGTGATGGACTCCGTAGCTAAAGTAGCGGACAAGGTGGCAGACTCTCATCATTGTGTGTGAGTGCACATCTGCACGTGACGCGACCATGAGAGGATAAATATACGTGAAATAAATGAAAAAGTGAGTATGTACGAGAGAGAGAGAGAGACAGAGGTAGCGAGTGTCCTCCCCGACCGGTGTGGTGTGGGGTGGATACTGTAGCATCTCCGCCTGTCTGCGCGGCCACCGCCAGTGACCTGAAAGCAGATTGTGAGAGCCCGCATCAGCCGAGGCACTGAGGCATACACACTGGGCTGCTCTGTGATTTATGGCCTCCAATGTAGTCAATAACAGCCCTGGACTGAGATGCAAAGCTGGCCAAGATTAGATTACAAGGCTGGGCTCTGCATTGGGCTTTCTTCATTAAGGAATGTCAGCACCTTACATGTAAACTGCTGCCCAGCATCTGTTTATATGCTTCTCTGTGATGACTTGGCCTTAGGAATTGCCGCAGTGCCTACATATATTTGCCGGTGCCTGATGGTATGCAATGCAGCTAGGCTCTTTTACGTTTGTATTGGTATTTACAGTGCTCTGATATCCTTATAGATGGAGCATGCCTGCTGTTGTAGAGATGAATGTATGTACTGTATAGCAATGCATGCATTCAAAGGTGGCCTATATAGTCTATATTTCTGTCTTTTCTTTACAATATTCAGTTCAATAGGAGGTCAGATGTGCACTATACAGTAAATGTCTTAAATTGAATTTGGTTTAGGTCTTGATAAATGTGCACAAATGCAAGTAAATTCTGGAACCAAAAAAAAATGATTGTACTGGATTGGAGTATAAACAAAGGCAGAACTGTTATTATGCCTAATTACAGTAGCTCAACAAGAACCTGTGATTTTGGTCAACACATACTACATATCACACCAAAGGTATATTTAATGAAATGGCTCTGTTCTCTCTGGATTGACACGGAGCCTGTAAAAGGATTAGAAATGTTGTGCATTAGACCTGGTTGTCTGACGCGCATGATTGGGTTCAAAATCATTAAGTCAGGCTTGACTTGATGTTCACCTCCATTACATTTCCATGTGGGGTGGAGGTCACTAGGGTGTGGCATCACAGCAGAATTGTGCGGTTGCTAGGGAAGAGACACAACTTGAGAATTGTTGAGAAAGATGTGCTTTCAAATGGAGAACACTTGGAAGGCTACGCTGCACTATGTCAGTGATAATAGAGAAGTATCTAGTTTATTTTGTTGACGTCTTTATTTACTGAGCTAATTGTGTTTCCACAATAGTAGATTAAGACATGAGTATAAAATATTATTTCTCTCTTCCTTTTCACATAATACAGCAAAGAGTCTGCCAAGGTTTCTTTGTTTTAGCTTGGTATTACTTAGCTACATTAAGAGCACTGACAATATGCAAATGATATGTTATATAATAAACTTTGCAAGCTTGGATTGGTTCATTGAGCATAATAAAACGGTTAAATTTTAAGAAACTGTGTTAACAGTTATATCCTACGAAAATAATCTGATTTAAACGGTAGTTACATAACAACATAGGCGCCAGTGAGTGAATCACAGGGCAGCACGCTGTAGGGAAAACCAACTGTGTGTACTGCTAGCGCCGTCATCCATCACAAACACTACATACCCGTCAGGGGAGGTGGAGTTGCAGGGTCTGTATGAAACAGCAAATGCGATTATCATGACCTTTACTAGTGATATTTTAAATGGATTTGCTCTTGATGCACTGCACTGTATATAGTGTACCGAAGGTTGCTCATACATTACAGAGGTGTTTTGCCTTTCAATGTGAATGTCACTCCTCAGTATCTCGTGTACAGCTGTGCTAAGCAGTTAAGGGTGGCTTTTCGAGCATATTCATTTTGCTTGATAGTTTACTTTTCCTCAGCTCTTGGTGAAAACTTTTTCAAGACATTTACAAATTCATGTACAGTACACGTTGTCCTAATTGGATGAGTCAGTGAAAAAAAAGAAAAGACTATGCAGATTACTGTAGACACAGGTCCTTTGGAGCTTTTCTTAGTAGCCAGGTCAGATATTTCTATACATATTCATATATATTCATATACAGTACTGGAGAGAAAAACAGTTATACTGAAGACGGTTTCTGAAGACAATTGATGACTTCATCGATACGGTTGCTCAAACTGAGTTCTTAGGGTGTGACGATGTCTGTGTTAGCTTTTTTTGGTCACAAGGGCTCCTAGCAGCATGTGTTCTCAAAGATCAAGTTTTGTCTTTCATCTTCAACAGACTACAGCACTGTTCAAAGCTACAACAGATAATGGCTGATATCTTTTGCTCTACAAAGACATTTGTGAGGCTACAGTACATGTTGGAAACTAATAAGGCTTGCTGTAATGTAGTTATGGGAAGCATTAGCCTGATGATTTGATTGGTAGTGGCTGACATGTCAAGGCGTTTGCTGTCGCTCATGTGATGACTTACCATGCCGGACAATTAGATTAGTCGTGAATTGCTGACCCTGTACCCAGCATTTATTTATGTATGCTAGCTTGAAACGCTCTCTAAGTCAAGCCATGGAGCCATGATACAGCCTTCAGATGCTCTGTCCCTGTGTTAGCGCTCCAGAGCCCATGCTACCAGGTCTGTCTTGTGCTGTCTGCCTTTATATCAATAGTGTTTTTGACTCTGTTCTCTGAGTGACACTGTTCCATTTCTAATTTGTTCAAACTTGAAGAGTTTTCTATTTTTTGACACTGTGTGTGTGTGTGTGTGTGTGTGTGTGTGTGTGTGTGTGTGTGTGTGTGTGTGTGTGTGTGTGTGTGTGTGTGTGTTTGTGTGTGCGTGCATGTGTAAGAGTGGGAGCTAATCATTGTAGTGGTTCTTCCTTTATTTCATTATTAGGATCATTTTTGTTTTTAGTCAGTTTGAGAGCTCAATGTCAGTGACATTTGACATGCTGAGTCACTGCTACAGTCTTTAATGGCATACCAATGTTTTGTGCAGTTTCATCCATATGTTGCAATTGACACATTTGAATAGCTGCTTGGACTGCTATGATCACTGCTTCTTGTTGTGGGGATGTGGGCATTCTCTCTCTCCTCCCTCTCTCTGTCACACACACACACACACACACACACGTTTGTACAGACACATACACAAACACTTGCACACACACAAACACAAACTCAATGCTATTCATTTTTGTATCGAATTGCCGTGCTTGAATTTTTATTAACAACTTTCATTCAAATTGACAACACTGAATTTCTCACTATCTAAAAGAACGCGAAATGACTTCATGCTTCGTTACTTCATCACTTGTTGTTGAGTGTACGCTTTTTACCCCGCGTGGATATACTGTCATTCTCCTCCAGAGATGTGTTTGATTCACAATACTCAAAGGCAGAGGTTACTGAGCATCAGCTGGTCTCATGTGTGGAAGTCTGTGTGGGGAGGCCTGCTAAAGCATGTGGCAGGTGGAGCATGAAGAATATGCTTACTCCATATGCTTACTCCATCTGAAAATCAGAAATTATTAAAGATGCCCTTTAGTGGTGGGTACACTTATTACAGCAGACTGTAAAGAATCACTGCTTCCCTCAGAAATTAAAGCTACTGGTTTTGTTCAAAGGGGGTTCTTCACCATGTTTAGTTGTCAAGCAGCATGTTTTCCTTCAATGACATCCTGCCCAGGATGGCAGATTCTATTTTTGTGCCAGAGGCTGCAGTCTCTTGTAACTCTGGAGCCTCTTCAGGGAAGATGCTGTTTGGGATGAGGGAAAAGTAAATAAATAAACACATCCTCATGTTCACGCTGGTGAATTGACTCTTTTCTCACCCTTCCCCCCCCTTTTCCCCTCAACCCTTTCTACCACAACTCAGACTGCAGACTTCCATGCCATGACACCAAGTAATGACTGCGGTCTTCTGTCTTCTGGAGGAATTATCTGTAATCCTGTCACATTACTTCAGTGACGTCTTGGTTGTCGAATGCAGAGACGGGTTTGAAGCAGATAAAAATTCAAAAGTAACAGCTATACCCCCCCCCCCACCCCGCACACCTGTTTACTTGCTTAGTCTCATGTGAATCTGGCGAGGCCTATAGGAGGGTGCCGCAGTGCTGGAGGACACTTTAAAGGGGAACTATGCAGCTTTGGCGATTTCTCCACTGTTTTCTCGTGTTAGGCCTGCAGGTTTCTCTGCAGAGCTTCCCCTACAGCTTTAGAGTGTATATTTTACAACATTACTCAATCAGTCACGAGGCTACGAAGCGTTCTGTTTGTCAGTGCCACTGACCTGTTGGCGCAAACTTGCAAGCGTGTTTTTTTTCCGCTCACGGACGCTAGGGGGAAGCGAAGACAGCCAGTCAAATAACCATTCCAATGACTCCGAAGCTGATCAGTAACAGCAAATTAAGCTAAAAAAAACTTGCATAGGTCACCTTTAATGTCTGTGACAGTCTAGGAGGGGCCACTGCATAGAACGCTGTGGAGGTGCTTTTTATGTGTGTGGTGCGGTGCGGTAAGGACAGGAGATGAGATGATGTGGGGGCAGGGGTGGCCTCCTGCCGAGGCGCCCCCCGGAAACAACGCGGCGGTTTTTCACTGCTTCTCCTCATCAGTAGCAGCAGTGTGTGTCCCGCACTCTGTGGGGGTGACGCTAATTTGAATAATGGTTGCTGGCTAAACACCTGCTTCCGCTCCGCTGGCCGCACCCGTGTGGGGTTATTATTAAATGTGCGAGCACGCACAAAACCCTGAAAATCTCCACAAAGGCTCGCTGTGTGGAGTCCCCACTCATCAATCTCAAGATGGCCACTTTATCTTTCCTGTACCTAATCATTCCCTCGAGAAATGGCCCTGACACAAATTAATACTTGTCAGTGGCCGGAGAGGGTGATAGAGAATGGTATGGATAGAGGGAACAACTGCCATAAGATTGTTGTCTATCAATAAGTGCTGACATTAGGATATGAGATCTTTGACCAGATTAGACTTGTACTAAATCTCTGCCATATTATGTTGAAAAGGTTTCCTTTGAGCATATTAGAGTTAGGTCTCTTTGCTCTCTAGATTGTATCTTGTAATTGAACTCGGATCTCAAATCCCGATGTACCAGACTTATCAGTAGGGTTATTTAGCCATAACTTTAATCGAGAAATCATGGAACAAATTTTGAGTGTTTCAGTAAATACTTAATTGACACTGCACAACATTTAGATTTAAACAAGGGAGGGACGATCTTCAAGAAGACACGTATGGAAGTGCATTACAGTCTACCGTGTATAGCCATCAAAGTCACGTGTGGCTGATTTGTGTCTGGCAAGGATTGATGCCCACACTTTTTCAGAACCATCAATACAGAAAACACTGTGCTCGCTTAATCATAGACCATTGGTTGAGAGGCAGCATATTGTGTGCAGGAGGAGGCCCATTAAAAGGGTAATTTGCACTAATGGCTGGTTTGTCTTTGTTATCGCTGATCATCTTGGTGGGGCGCCTCCAACTTTGCACAGTGTGTGTGTGTGTGTGTGTGTACGTCTTTAATCTGGAAATCACAAAGTTTACCAGGTTTGGGGAAATGGAAGTGAAAAATAAATGCGCCCAAATAATTGTGTTTTCGGAACAAAGATGTTATAAGCAGAATTAACCTTCAGATAACGAGAGAATAATGCTACATTCAGAAATGTCATCTGTATTTGCCCTTCTTTCTAATCATTTTCACTGCTCCTTTATAGTCTACCACTTTTACGTTTTAATTCAAACAGTGAAATAGTGTCTTTAATGTGTAACAACCAGACTGACATTTTTGTGTTTGCATTCAAGGCCATCCATATGATGGAGATTATGGCCCGATACGTTATCCTGTCATCTTGCCATGTGTACAGTGTCACAAATGATAAGAAACTGGATCAGGGTCAGGACAAGATTCAGCTCAGACACACATCTCCATTTTGTGCAGATCACAGTGGCACTGGCACAGTGGCACAGTGACTCACAGTCATTTCCACTGCAAAGCTCACTTTTTTATAGATCAGTCTAACAGGATACAGTATGCACCAGAGGGTGATGTTTGCTGAAACCAAATCAGAAAGCAGTACCATTTGGCAGCCTTTGGCTTCATTTACTGGTGTCATGTACTGCATCCATGCTTTTGTAGTGTATTTTGTACCCTTTCATTGACACTTTTCACAGCTTGAATTTATGACAAGCAGGGAAGTAACTCCAGTTGTCTAAAAATAACCACCCCAGTTGATTTTCATTAGACAAGGCAATCAGTGGGCGTTCTGAGGAAATAAACTTTGCAAAGGATGCTAAGGAGGGTAACCTAGAAAGACAGCTTCATCGACCTCTTTGATATATGGTGAAAAAAAAATTGTGCTATAAATCCTCCTTTACATAGATTTCTTTGTAATTATAATTTACGGAACGGTAAATCTAATTCATGGCTGCCCCTTCCTTCTACGGACACTATTAAAACAAACAGTTTGTTTTGACTTCACCTTTAAAAACCTGATAATGACTCCAAATGATTAATGCAAGTAATTTACCTCATGTCATGACCACACCACTTTGCTTTTCCACACACAAAAAAAACAACAACAACAAAAAAAACTTTAAATTGGAAAGATTCAACAAGTGCAATGTGGGATGCTAGGGCAAGTGCTCAAAGCAATTAACAGATACTGTGGACTGCAGCAAGTAGCTGCTGTGTCTCTCAGCCCCACTGGCTTCTGAGTATAGATTAAAATTTTAGATCCCAAATGCTCTCTGGGAGAGAAAGGAATCTGGCTGTGTGGTATTTCCAACACCATTACGCGTACCAAAGCCCTTTTTTGGAGACTTTTAACGATCCAGGCATAGTGCTGTGTATGAATATATTTGGATATTCCCCCTTGAAAAAGAAATGAAATCACAGGATTCTCCCTGTTCTCCCTCCACTTCCTTTCAAACAAACAAACAAACAGGAATATATATAAATAAATAATTATGGCTTCCACTCAAACGGATGGATATTTTTGTCCACCCTTGTGATAGCTGTTACGATCCAGAGAGGAAAAACACTTTAGTGTCTCAGACAATCACAGTTGTTGTAGCCTCCCCTGGGGTTTCCACACCAATGCGTTCTGGCTGATATGGAGGGCTGATGAATATTTCACAACTTGGCAAATGTGGAGAACGGGTAGGTTGATAGGCTATAAAGTCTGCCGAAGACTGATTGGGAGAGAAAAAGTGTGGTCTGAGATGCAGTGCTCATCACTGCATTCACATGCAATGGCGATGATGATTGTCGTGACCAATTCACCACTGCACACACTTGAGGGACTGGATGACAGTATGCAAGGTTATCATGATTGATCAAGAAAGATGCAATCAAAGAAAAACGTAATAGATGAATCTAGGACACCAAACATGCTCCCAAAGTTTCCCATCGTCATATCCTCTCTCTGGACCATCTTCCCTCCATCGTCCCATTTGATTTCCATCAGCTGCTACCTGCTCCACATTTACCGGTATAATTGTGCAGATTGATGCATCAGTTGGACGGCTTCTGAAGGTGAAGCTCTACAAGAGAGAAGGGACTGTTGTTGAGTGGGGTAATTCGTCCACGCCTCCCAGCGGGACTCCTGTAGCCATGTTGCAGTGGAAAAGGGGATGATTCATGATTGACTGGCATAGAAGGAGAGGAGGGTATTTATCAAGTGCCAGAGGCTCTGCTGTGCCAGAATGGAAATAGAGTGCTAATTGAATGTTGGATGGATTTGGAATAATGGACGGCGATTTTCCTCCATCAGTGCATATCACTACAATGGAATGGGGACAGCAACTATCTTAGCAGGATACAGCAAAGGGGGCAGCCCACACAAAACAACTTTTTTTTTTTTTTTTTTTAAGATTGGCATGCCTAGTGTCTGTGACTTTACACTTACAAAATGGTGTGACTGAGACTGTTGAGGGCACACAAAAAAATGTCTTTGACTAGTGAGCCATTTGAAGTTGCTTGATGATGGTGTTTACTATACAAAGGGTATATGAAGATGCTTACTGCAATCTTCATTGTTCTTGGACACATTTGATAATTGAATGAACTTTTGCACATGTGTCTCAGGCTATTAGCTGTGTGATGCATGTGTGGTATTGGATTAATTGAACCACTCCTACGCTTGTGCTCTTTGAAAAGGGTCAGGGTTTTGGAGTGGGAGGAGTCTCTTTTCAAGCTATTGAGGAACGCAAGATGTTTGTACTGTCCATTTTTTCAGGGCTGTTAAATTTAGAAAGAAAATGTGTTCAACAGAGCAATATCTTGACAGTTTTTATCTTTAAAATATCACTGTGTGGACAGTTTTTCCCATGTCAGAAAAATGTGGCTGAAGGTTGCTGTGTGTAAGCTTTTGCCATATGTTGTTTATGCAGCATTGCTGCGTGTGTAGCCCGACAGTCTGTGTGTCCCGCGGTTTGGCAATTGCATATCGAGAGTGTGTTTGTGTTTAGTCTTACTTATAGTTCTGGGTTTGGCTGGTGTTCAGCATACTCTCTTTTGAACTTTTATTTTGATTTATAGAAACAATTCCTTTTTTTGTGCCTTTAAATTATTATGTTAAACTTTCATATCCCCCTAGGATTAAAATGCAAGGTCATATTTTTATTTTATTAGAACTCTGATAGACTATATGACAAGCAAGGTGAAATTACAAAAAATTGTGTTGCCTATTTAAGTTTTTAAGCTTCCAGCAAGAGCAGAGGAGGTAGTTGTATTGTTCCGAGCACATTTTCACAATGTATGATATGATATGTTCCACAATGCATTCTACCAAGTAGCTGGTGGGCCCAGAGGGAGTTGTGTGTTTGAATGATCCCTGTCGAGGGAGGATCCAATGTTTTCTGTAAATAAGTTGTACCTTTTCCTTAAAAGAGTTTTGCTGATTTGATCTTAATAGACTTTGAAGCACCTAGTACCATAGTTTGGAGTAGTCTCTACATCTTTTTTTATTTATCTATGTCTACCCTGGATAGGCATTATTTATTTCTAGAACTGAAGCAGATACGGGTCTTCAGCCCACTGCCTAACATACATTGTGAAAGGCACTTACTGTACATTATTCATGCATTATTTCACGCTGATTGATATGGTTCTTCTTTCCAATTGTGGCATCCATAGTGTCACCTCGAAGCGTTAGACATGTTTGTCACATGCAATGCACCTTTCCAAATAGCACACTCATATCAGTAGACTTCAGAAATAATCATAGTATCATTACAGAATGCCTTGCCTCAGTTCATTAGACACCTTCAATCCTACTGTACTGATACATCCCCAGTGCAGAGCTGAGATTATTGTCAATTTCAGCAGCTTTGGAACAAGCACTGAAAAAGAAAGTGATACAGATCTCATGACATGTACTGTACTACTATATAGAACCTTCGATAACTCACTCCAAATGGTTCTGTTACTGCTACTGCATTACTTTGGTGACAACTGAGCATAACGCGGTTATGAGCTGTACTGTACACCAGTAACAACATGAATCAAGTTCTTTATAACTACATGGAATTTTCAGTATAGCTTACACTAGTATATCTTTGTCTGGCTTTGTTTAAAAGGCCACATCATTGAGGGCTCTCTTCTGAAGACGTATGGCCTTATATTAGCTAGCAATCCCCTTATGATGACAACAAGACGTGTTGTCATTGTGTATCAATATTGACTGTGTTGCTTAATTGAACTCATATCCTGGAAATAAACATGGCATTTGAATGGGACCCTAAATAAGCTAATAATAGTTCTGCCATCTTTGTGTTTTTAGGTCCTGCATTTGACCTAGCTTGCAAGTATCACTGAGCAATGAGCAAAATCACTAGTGGTCCACTTTTACTTGGATGCTTCAGGCCTTTTGTCATTATAACCAACCTTGTGACTGAAAGACCAGACTGAGGCTCTGACGAAAAGCAGCACTATCCCCTCCCTCTTCTCTGTTTCGTACCCTTAACGTGCAACTTCCTCAACCTGAATCGACGCAGTCTCTACCTTACTTCGACTAAGGCAGCTGTCGTTTAATTTCGGCTCTTTCCAAAATGTCCAGGTTTAAGAACAAGCAGCTGCTTAGAGATGTCAAAGAACATATGGTCTGGTGCGCTCCCTGTCCCTCACAGCAGAGTAATTGAGTTGTTAGGAGACTATCATTTGGAACTGCAATCCCGACAAACACGGAGTGAAGTTGTAATAGTTCCTCTTATCATCAGATTAATGCGGCTGAATGGAGTAGTTCTCCAAGGCATAGGGGATACCTCATCAAAATGCAGCAATACCCTTTCATTTAGTCATTTAATGTGTTAATACAACATCAGTCATGCAATTTGCTTTGATATGAATACCTGATCCTTCATTTTTAAGGAATATTTTGGTTGGTATTCATCGCAACAATTGGCAATTTGCACGTCCTTGGCTATGTCTCAAAGAAAATGAGCCTGTCACTTCCTCACCATGGAATTATAATGACTGTGATACAATTTGGAGATTATACACACACTCACGCTTTCTCTCTCTCTCTCTCTTTCTCTCTCTCTCTTTCTTTTTCTCTCTCTCTCTAACACACACACACACACACACACACACACACACACACACACACACAAGAAAATTAAATATATATAGTATATACACATACAATCTGTGTTAGCTAAACATTTACACATATACAGTACTCTCTCTCTTTCTCTCTCTCTCACCCTCTCTCTCTCCTCTCCCTCTCTCTCTCTCTGGTCTGTCTGTCTCTCTCTTGCTTTCTCTCTCTCTCTCTCTCTCTCTCACTCTCACTTTCATGAGTTCACAAAAACTCCCAAAGGCACAAAGACATGTATTTTGCTTTATCATATTAATTTTTTTCTCTTTGTCACCTCGTGCATTTCTTTTCTCACTGTCTCTCTCTTCTCTCTTTCTTCCTCTCTCTCTCATGCACACACACACACACACACACACACACACACACACACACACACACTCACACTCACACTCACACACACTGAATGAATGCGATGATAGCAGGTTGGAGAAGTATCGTTTAGATGTAAATGAGATTGGTTGCAGTTATCTGGATCAGTACAGAAACACCCATCTGAGCTGAAGCGGTGCACAGCTTATTCACATACTGACATCACACAGCCACCTCTTAATATTTCATCATGAAGCATATAATTGCTGGATGAGTTGAAATTGTTGCCTGTCCAAAGACAGATAGACTTTTCGTATTTATGTTAAGACGTTAGACTAAATCTGTTGAGTGCCATCCTCCATTGAGGTCGTCTCATGCAATAGACTTATCAGTCACTCCTTGAAGCTCACGGTAGTTCACTGGATATATCCATCCCTAACTCTTACTCTAGCTCTAGCTAATTTCAGAGTTGATGATTGGGATATTTACAATAGCCCACGTGGAATATGGATTGCATGCAAATGTTATACCGTAGATTGTGTGTATCCAGGTCTAACCTTGGTATTACTCTGAGCTGAAATTAAGAACTTCTTCCATCAGCACATTGAAGGTAGGTACAGCTGGGCTGTGGAGAATCGATTTTTGCCCCGTGGTGGGGGTGGTGTGGATTTGGCAATAATTACATTCTGTGAAATGAACAAATGGATTTCAGGGTAGAACGAAGGGGGGGGGGGGGGTTGGTGTCACATGATTGCATCGCCTTAATCAAGGTTGGGATCTGAGTGCCGCAAAAGTGGTAGGAAAGGCCTTAATGACGGTTCAAGTTGTAAAGATTTCCCCTAAGAGAAAGTGCCGTGTATGGAATGGCCCTCATTGGTTGTGTGGTGTGGATGTGTGGGTGTGTCCATGTGTGTGGAGTGGTTGGCAGCACTGCTTCCAGGCAAGTCTCATAGTGTGAGCCTCTCTTCCTCTCAGGACTTGAGAATCCAGAGGCCCTGGAGAGAGGGCGAGGAGTTTTGATCTTTCTCCCTCGTTTACTCTCAGCTTAAAGGAGGGGGGACTCATAATTGGAAGAGGCTCATCAGAACATGATACAAATACCCCAGAGTTCCCAACCTGCCATGGGAATTTGGTGCAGGAGCTTTGCGCTGAATTATGCAGTGGATTTAGGAGGGCCGTCTTCACCGTGGACTGGTTTTAAGCCTCCAAACCCTTAACTCTCTACACTTTAGCTTCTATTCATCAGGGAAGTTGAGAGATGCAGGATTGTTAAAAGCAGACAATATAATTGGTGACTCTTTTATATGGAAATTGATAAACCCTTTAACATTGTTTGTAGAAAACTGTTCTTTGTAGGGTCAAAAAAAAACCACAATTACTGTGGTTTTTACATTTCTGTGCAATTCAATTTTTTCCTACACTTTTTTTTTTTAAATTTTGTTAGATGTTTTGATTTAATCCCCCTTTTTTTATAGAGGGTGCACGTCTGCTATCTCTCAGGCTTTAGTTGATGCATTTGTGTGTAGCCTTTTTCTGATCGTCATGGCAACACCCACTGAGCGGCAAAAGGTGGTGGGTGATGAGTCTCCTTATCAGCTGACTGAAATATTAAAGCGAGGGGGCGATCTGATTTCAACACAGACCCAAACACTTTCTTCCTAAGGGATTTCATTAATGTCTGTCTTTTTTCCCTCACTGTGGCTGCTCTTATCTTATCTTGATTCAATGTTTGATTGCTTTTGTTCCCCTGGCTGCCATGTATGGCTATATTTTAAATGTCTGGTTTTTACCTGTGCTGTCTCTTGGTCTTTCAGTGTGCTGCCATGAAATGTTTTGGATTTTGGGTCTAATGCTGTATTGGGGCAGTTCATTTTGAACATTTTGCAAACAAATTCTGCTGTCCTGTCAATGGCTGAAAAATCTCCTACTTTGTGCTCCAAACAATGTTGTGTTTGCTGAGATGTCTAAGTGAAGAACAACCACACAGCAGCTCTCTAAAGCAAAATATTCCAGTAGACCAGTCACAATTAATTAGTCAGCATAATCAGCAGAGTCAACACCGAGAATCTGTCAGTGGCAGTATCTTTAATCAATCATTTTTTTTCAGCCCCTCCAAGATTTTGCAATGTCACATTTTTTTTCACAGTAGAAGAAGCATATTTGAGATCATGGCAATATAGTGTATTTATGTTTAATTACAGTAAACCACTGTATGCTACTGTCTACACTGCACTACATACTGTATCTTGCCCTGACTATGCACCACCTGTCTATACAGTATATAGATTCCAGTTAAAGTAGTGTCAGTCCCACAGAGCAGGTGCTGCTTGTTAGGAATTGGGTCTGGCAGTGTGCATATGGTTTGTCTCAGTATAAATATCTCAGGTTGCGTCTCCATCTCTTCTCCCCAGTAAATTAGAGCCAGTGTCCAGACTGCAGCTGTGCTCACACAGTAGTAACATTGTGCTTCCCCACTTGTCTTTGTAGCAGATTTCACCTGAAGCCTCCTACACTCTGAAGGTCGATATCTTACAAGTCCCCTCACCTTCACCTTGAACTGTGTGTTCTTTGTACAGCTTTATTTTGCAGGAAGAATGCCTTTTATTATTTTTGTTGGGTCAATGGGTAAGAAATAAAACATTGTGAAAAAATGGATGGACTCTTCAGTTTCTTTGACATTCTGCAATTCTTGTCATAGAATAGGTTAACATACAACATCAGCTCAAAGTTTCAACATCCAACATGGTATATGATGTACAAATGCCTTTTGGCTTGGGATCAGAAAGGACCAGAATTACAAAAATGTACACTTGTTAATGCTGCTGTAGTTAGTGTAGTGTACATAGGTGTAGGTTTGTATTCTTCAAAGTGAGTTGAGTTAATACTCAACTCAAAGCCAGCTGGCCAAGTCTGATGACGGAGGAAAGAAGAGGGTGCAAAATCAAGCAAAACAATCAAGCAAAACAACAGTTGCTTCTGCTTGGGCCTGAACTTTGGCAATCACGCCTCACGATATGTTAGGGAAGGTTGAGGTCTGGCGGCACATCCTCTGGCAGAATGAGGAATAGTTGTTGGATGCTAGGCACCTCCTCCGTGTTCCTCTTGTAATTTGTCTTCAGACCACAGAGTCCCTATGTATGATGGGAGTTCCATGAGCGCGTACAAAGTGCCTGACAGATGTTTTATCTGAATGGAAGGGATCTCATTCAACAGAACATTATGGATATGTATTGTCATGACTATAGATCATATGTCATTGAGAATACCTATGTCCCTCTTGTGTAGTATTTTTCTTCCTTTTTCTGTTACTTTCTATCTCCCCTTGCACAGTCACCTTCACTGTGGAGCTCCACTTGGAAAGATTAGCTGAGGGCAAGTAGAAAAAAAGAATTCCTCAGTGTTCCCTCTCCAAGGGCCTCTCATTTCCCCACTGGCTTGTTAATTGATTGTTTGCAATTAGACGTTCCCTCATGTGAAGCAGCAGTTACTGTTTTAGCATTCGTCAGCAGAATTTGATCAAGCGAGCAGTTACTTTTGTCCATAAAGTTAATAAGGGTGATATTTAACTCAGTGCTGAAGGAGTGTCAAGGAATTCATGCTTGATGAGTTAAAAGTGTTTCCTCGTGTCAGTGCATGTTTAACAACATGAGCTTGATTGTGGCTGTGTCACAGTACATGAACAGCGATATTAGTACATTTTATTGATCTAGACCCCTCTGAGGTGACCTTGACTCATCACCATTCCTCGTGTAATTAGGGCCAAGTGTGTGTGTGATTGTGTTTATGCATATTCTTTTGTATTTTTTCTATCCTGCCGTCTCAAGTGTGTCTGTGGGGGAATTCTCTGGGTTACTATCTTACTATCTTGTCTGGGGATGTAGGGGAGGAGAAAGAAAGAAAGAGAGAGAGAGAGAATGATAGAGAGAGAGAGAGAGAGAGAGAGAGATGTGGTTAGGGGCTGTCACAGTTCTTTTTTATCTGCTCTCTGCAGGTATAGATGATAAAAAATCTTGCCTTTGACAACACAGCAATCTAGACGACCTTTATGTCAATAGGTCAGACACAAAGCCTGAAATCACACTTAAAATCATTACATATTTGTCTCTGCTGCAGGAAAGGCAGTAGGCATGTCCTGACTCTGCCTCATGGCCAGAGTATCCACCTCTCTGAAAAGGACGATCTGCTCTCTCTTTATATTGAAAGGCATTGCATCCGCATCCCCTTTTTACCTCCTCCCCTTTTCCTCCTTGGCACGGATCAATAATATGTTGTAGGAATTTAACCATCTGTGCATGTCAGGCGTATAATATCTCATCATTTTCCATCCTCTGGCTCCACCATCTCTGAGTAGTGTCGCTCAAAAAAATATAAAAAAGGTGTGGCTCTCTGACCCCATTTCTGCTCTCTTGAATATGCAGCTCAAACAGTTGCAAACCGATTTATCTATCTCCATTCTCGATCCGGTCTTTTGTGCTGCGTAGATTGCCTGTAAAAGTGTATTCCTGTCCACTTCAACGACAAACACTGAGAATGGTATAGCATTTTCAACCTTGTTCTCATGCTGAGCGTGATGGCAAGCCCTTGCTTTTTTTACTCTTATGAATATAGGAGCAATTGAATGGAGCACATTATATATGCAAATATAATTAAAACTTTTTGCTCTCTGTTTTATAATGCAGAAGCTGAATTCATCTCAGGAATTTATATGTGATGACAAATATGGCATATGATTTATTCGAGGTTAAAATGTTTAAATTATTTCTCTGCGGGAAATAGATAATGCATGCAGGAGGGATCATGCATGTTTATCGGTGGTAGGCTTGATTCTTTATTTGCAAAAAAAACAAACAAATGACTGGAATCGTTTAATAAGGGAGAATCTGCTATACTGCAATATGTGAATACCTACTGTATTTCATACAGTTTAACTTTTGACTGTCCATAGAGCAGAAATTCTCTTTTTTGATTGGCTGGTTGGGGGGCTATTGATTCTATAAATCAGGACGTCTATGAAGTAAATCTGTTTTTAAAAAAAAGTTTAATCACCATTCCATATCAGTGCTCTTTTGAATGATTACTATAACATCTACCGGTATACTAAATAACGGTTGAACTAGGAAGCAGGTTTTGCAACAATGGAATCAACTGTAACCAAACTAACTCCCCACTATTATCACTGTTAGTAGCCAAAGAAAGTAGTACTTAACTGAACAAGTCGGCTTCTTTTTAAGCTTAAATATCATTCTGAGCTCAGATTGTTCACCAAACATTAAAAGGTGCCAGGTCTGGAATTTACTCAACACTTTTCCATGCTGAGTACACCCATTTCTTGAGAAACCAAATGGTCTTATGGACAAGCATCACAAGAATGCCTGTAAAATTTGGTAAATGTACATGTTACATTTTGCACACATTTTCAGCTCCTACTTAATATTTGCCTCAGGACAGGTACCAAATGTTATCAGAACCATATAAGCCAGTAAGACAGTAGGTTGTTCAATCCACTGAAAAATGATTTCACAATAAGATCATTTAGCAGGCACATTTATTCAGAGTCACTCTTAATGCAGTGTGTGTAGCCAGTATTTGTGCCCAAGGGAAATTGACCCCTTGACCCAAGACTGGCTAACATCCGACTGTTTGAGATGAACTGGAGAAGTACCAGCAGAGTCATCTTGTCCTTTCAATTCTAATTTTAGGCATAATGTGGAATGACAATCACAACTGCCTCTAATGGAGCTTCTTTTGTGCATCAGTAACCATGCAGATTCCCACACATGCCATGGTTTGCTTATTATGTCTCTCAAATTGAGTTTTTTCTTATTGATTTCTATGCCCCTCAAGCACTGACTGACCACCCACTTAACAAGCGAGTTGAAACTGTCGCTTAAGTTAGAATCCTGTGTCCATTTGTGACCAGTCTCCATTTGTCAGAAAATGTTTTACATTCATTTATTCTTAGCCATTCAGCTCTGTTTTACCCTCAATGGGGAAGCAGGGAACTCCTAGACTCTAGCCATTATGCATGTGTGGATATTCTTCTCCGCACCAATATTTACTCAGTGCACTATATTCTCACGAAACAGCAGATTAGGTAGAGGGTGATATGGAACACTTACTACATTAAAGTAGATATAGATTTTAGTCAGCTCTTGCATTGTTCCATTACCATTTATGTTTATTCTTATAGGCCCGTTTACTCTGTTTACACCAACCTCTAAATCATGTTTACTCTCACAGCCGTGAAACGCTTTGGGTTTTGGGAATTCCATTATTTATTGCCCCGAGAAATGGTGGACTGTGCACAGCACTGCCGTTTGTTTCATTTGTATTGAAATTATTGCAAGTGAATTAAGCAATCTGTATGGATTGTTTGACAGTAAGAGACTGAATACTGACGTTTCATGGACCTGAGCTCACTGGAGAGAGCAGACAGACAAAAAAAAGATTGAAATCACTGAACCAGATTTTATGTGCATTATGGCCAAGTTTCCCTAAATTGCTTTTCCCACGACCCTGTGTGCACACACAGAGTGTTTTAGTAATGCCCGTCGTCATATTTGGATAATGTATGAATTATGTTGCAGTGTGGTAGGGATCGAGTTATTCCCCATTCCCCCATCCTCATAATTTTTTGAGAAATTGCACACAATAGGTTGGGAATACTGTGTGCCACAGGTAATATTAACTGTGTGAAAGCTAAGGAGCCATGAAATTAAACTATGTGGTCAGTCTCCATTTTCATACACAGAAGTCCTTGAGAGACAGGTGACATGTTTGCAAATTCTTACTATTTACTTATTTCATTATTTCTTTATGGAGAAAGGGCAGTGAAGAATAACAGGGTGAGTGAGCGTTTGGAAGTGGATCAGGAAATGACTGTATGTCAAACCCTGTGGACACTTGGGCCAGTGTATTGGAATGCTCCTGCTTACACCCCTGCTTACAGGTACACCCTTGCAAGATCTTCACCGTAATATATATCCTTTATTAATAATTTTGATGATAAACAAACTTGTAATAGGCAAATCATACACATAGTATATATATATATATATATATATATATATATATATATATACGCTATACAGCGTAGATGTAGTGAGCCTCTTAAGAGAAAACCAGCCAAGAACGGCAGCCCCACATGCCTTGCAACAATCGTGAAACATTACCTTATCAGTAGATATAGCTCTTCACAGCAAAAGCATTTTCATTTTGTACAGGGGGATAAGTCATGAGAAGTTTGCTATCTTTAACAGCAGAGTAAAAATAAATATATCATGATTTTATTTTCGAGCTCTACAGTCACCAAAAATACCTGTACCTGGATAGTGTACATTTAAGCCGCAGCTCTCATCACATTTGTGCTATTTTCACTGTTATGGAAGTAACGACTTGTTAAATAAGTCGTTTGAATAAATTCAAAAGTTATAGTATATATTTCTCGAGGACACATTATATTTGCAGGTTAACTCAATTAGTGGAATCAATGTGAAACCGTTTATATTGTATTGTCTGATGTAGAGAGTGCCTAAATTGTGACAAGTTTGAATTTTGCAGTATCAGTCATTCTCTGTAGCAGTAGTTCAGTCGTAGAGGAATAACATTTTATGTTAGTTGGTGTATCATACACTGCTGGTATATTCTATAGTTGATTGTGATTGGTTAGTCGAAGTGCTTTGTTGCGTCAGCTTAGAACTGTAATCATACAATAATTGGGTACAAGGATAATTATGAGAGCCTGTTGTTTATTGCTGTAACATTAATTGCAGCCACAATACTAAACACAGCATGTTCCTACATGAAATAAAACTTCATTGGTGGGCAAGTTCAAACATTCCATTAATTTGTTAATCAATTAAAATGGATTTTGACTCATTTTAAAGCAGTGTTAATGGTTTGTTATTGCTCTCAGTTGATACTGAGGTGAACTTTTTCTCAATCATAATTGAATTAGCTCAGATCCGCTGTGGTTGATTAATGGTGTGGGGCAGCTAAAGATCTATCACACATGTGGAGGTGGATATTTCATTAGGAGTTTTGAAATAACGGCATGGCCAGTGGAGTCTGGGCTCCTTTGTTTATATCCACTGTCGGGTTTGATTTTCCCAGTAAGGTGTCATCGTTGGCCCACCATATTGGGCAGACCTCATGGGGAATAAGGAAAAGGATAGAGATTAAGTGTTTGTCGCAGTCAATTAATACGAGAGAAATGATGCAACCAGGACTGGTGCAGTGAAGTAAAATGTGCCTGCAATACAAAGAAGATTCTTTTGACTGAAGAATGCAAAAGTGCAGTTGTGCCTCCTAGTTTTCTCTAAGAGGAAAAAAAACACCTCAGCTGCAAACAAGCCTTTTTTTATTGAGAAGGGGGAACAAGCAAGAAAAACAAATGAGTAAATAAGGAGGACTATAAGAACTACAGTCTGTTAGGAGACATCCACAGCGTTCACTTTCTAGTCACTCATGCCCTCTTCAGTATGGCACAAGGACCTGGAGTGGTTGAAATGATCTTCTTAGGGACTCCAGCAAGGAGATGTGTTTAACTTTTTACTGAACATGAATCCTTAAGATGGACACTTTGCGATAGCCAGGAGGAACTAATTGGCCTTGTGCAAATTGGGGTGACTCGTATGCATCCTTGCCTGTGCCAAAGACCATAAAGCTCTGCGTCTACAAGGCCTCATTTATGCTCAACATTAAAAACAGATTTGGACGAAGCCTCCGTGTGTCCTCTGTGTTGATTTTGACATTTTTTGAACGCTAGCTCAACGGTACAATTGTAGACGAAGCGGATCAACGGATGAAATCTACATCTCGCTCCGCATGCAACCTGCAATTAATGTCTATTAATTATTTCCCCCAAAATCAAGAGTTCCAGTTCTCAGCTTTCATTATGAGTGGGGTCTTCTTGGCTCTTTGAGTTTTATTTTTTTCCTTCACAATCCTGGGATTGGCAATGGCCCCTGGGGCTTGGAGCATGGTTTTTGACACGCAGCCATTTTCCACTGTAGGAGCGGCTCTTTGTATGTATGCCCCCGCGATGGCATAATCAATTTAAGAGTTTGTCTTGGGTCATTATTACCTGCTGGAGAGCCATCTGTTGGCCACGTCTGTGGGAGGCGAGTGCCAGGTAGCTGGAGCAGTGAAGTGGAGAAAAGGATGGAACGGGGAGAGCAAGATGGAGCGAGGGATATGGAGAGAGGAGGCTCAGAGACAGAGTAGAGGAATGGAGCTGTTCGAAGAGAGTGACGAGAGCAGTAGAATGAATGGGAGGGATGGAGAGAGAAGGAGATGTGTAAAAAAGGCAGGAGGAATTCAAAAGCATGGGCTTCTGAACGGAAGGGACCAGCCAGATGGCATGGGACACAAGCTTCCGCACACTGCCAAATGGGCCTAGGCATATTTAAGAGAACCATGACTAAATATAATTACTCTCTATTCGATGCCTATTCGAAGAAGCAGGCCGTTGGAGAACTTTCTCGTAGGGTCTGCGTGGGCAGTTTGAGAGTGCCTCTCTGAGGGGCTCAAATAAAAAATTGGAACACAGCAGGCTACAGAAATATGCTGTCCATGTGTATAAATTTTACTGTGGTGAATAATTCCACTTTAGATGCTGAAAAGGGTGCAATGTGCAACTGAATTAATGAACTAATAGAATTGATTCCATGTACAGAAGCATTAGGCAGTTAGTGTTTAATATATTGCCTTTTAGAACACCCTGTTTCTCTAGTGTTCAGGGGTATACAGGGAATGTGTTTTAAATCACAAACACAAGCATGTGTAAGAAAAGAGTGCTTTTTGTATCTCACAAATATCCATAACTACATTGTTACTATTCAGGAATATACCTACCAACCTGTTACTGTGACAGAAAAAAAAATGCTCGGTTCCTAATCTGACAGACTTCTCTGCCATGTTTCTGATAAATTTAGTTGTGCAGTCAGTTGAGTAGATTGTGTGTAGTCACATTTAGGGGTTAACATACCGCTCTCCAAATGATTGGGGAGCTACAATATAGGAGCCAGAGTCATCCAACACATTATGTGTGAAGAACTGTACTACCTCAAACCTTGCTTCACCAGCCATTCGAAAATGACAGCTTTAAGGCTGTTGTTACATTTTTGGCTTTCTGGGCATTAGATAAGAGAGAACTTGGAAGAACTTCACTGGCCCACAGAGAACCAAAAGAATAGTTTCTCTATGCCCTTAAACACCTTTGGAATGAACTAGAGGAGAGATTGCGAGTCAGACCACACATGCTCTTCTGAATCAATGGGCAAAAATGTCCACAGAAATATGTCTCAGAAATATTGTGGAAAACCATCCCAACAGAATGGAAGCCCTTACAGCTACTTACTACGGATTTAGAATGGGCTGTCAATGAAGTTAGAAATGACAGGTGTCCCAATACATATGTCTGTATAGTGTATTTGAAAAGCTTTCTTTAAAGAGAGAAAAAAAAAAACGTGGTCGTGAAATGCAATGCATTGTGCACTTATGGTGCACATATTGTTTCTTCAGGAGATAGGACTTTAGTTACTGTAGCACTGCACTGTAAATGTACTATAAGCAGTCCTGCTTTTTTAATGTCATAGATTGCATTGATTCATTGACTAGGGGTATGCTGGATTGAGTCCTCTAACGAATCAGAGGACACTGCATGCATGGGTGGCTAGTTACATTAATTACTCAACTGGTTCAGTAGATGTAAAGGTTATTGGATTAATTAGTGGAGTAGAGGTTGCTGGGATATTGAAATAGGTGCTTGGATTGGAGGTGAATGTAAAAATGTTTGGTGAAAGAAATCAGGGCTTCAGATGGTGACCAAATGGTCACATTTTGTTTGTATTTTGTATTTTCTGAGTCATTGCAAGTATTTTGACTACTTGTGCATGGTGCGACCTTCAAATTTGCTGACGTTTTTTCTTTTTATTGTTGTTTTTAATTTTGTGTTGAAAAACGAGGAGCGAACGAGGCTGCCAGTGTAGTCCAATGTGTGTGAGAGGGGGAGGAGGGTCTGGGAGTGATTAGTCAGCTGTACGGGTCACGTCATCCAGAGCCCACAGCAACAATTCCTGAGGTCAAGGAGGAAATATCAGACGATGTGTCAGATTCAAAATAAGCCGCTGTGGTGGGAAAACAAGCGAGAAAACAGCGTTTTTGACTGGAATGGCTGAAGAAGTGTATGTGGTTTAGATTGCAAAAGCACAAGCACGAACACATCAACTGTATCTTCATTACAAGCATGTTTGTTCATAGTGTTTGTGTCAGACAATTCAATGCAAAATGCAAGTGATAACTGGCAGTAGACAGTCCAGGTGGCGTCCACTCACTTACTGAATACTTACGGACCAAAACTATACAGTAAATTGGTTGCATGTAAAAGTTTGTCTGCATAGACTCGCTATAGTAAAATAGATGTGTAATTATTTAGATGTAAGATGTAATGCATTATCTGTACCGACTGACACCATTTTGGTCCAGTGGAAAATTGCACTTGTCATCCAGAAGTAGGCCCTAGGGTGTTGTTACACTGGAGTCTCCCTTTAAGCGCTCTTCACACTCAAACAATTAAATATACACAAATAAATGAAGACACTGCTCTGGCCCCAGCTGTGGCGCAACTGGCTGAGACACCTGCACCGTACACTGGCAACCCAGGTTCGATTCCCACCCCATGGTCCTCTCCGAACCGCACCCCTGCTCTCTCTCCCATTTGCTACCTGTCACTCACCACTGTGACTATTAAAGGCATAACACGCCCAAAAATATACTAAATGAATGAAGACTCTGCTGGGTAAAGGACACTTTTGGGTCTGGGCATTTCCCATCCACTGCACACCTGTTGCCAGACTAGCCTAGCTTGGGTGCTAATTAATGAGCCAGCATTAGTGCATGAACTTAATGAAATCAATTAAGTGGCATATGGCCTCCTCATGGGGAAACTCATACCTTCAACTTTGATAAATGATGCCTTGGGTTGAGTTTTGTATTAGCATTTAATTTGCCAGGGTTGCAAGGTGTATTGATGGCAGAGATCAAACACACACTTAGCCATTGGTTGAAGGGGGTACCACTTTGAAAGGAGGCTCAGAGAGCAGTAGAGCACACCCATCCCTCAACCATGACTCTAACCTTTGGGAGATTAAAGACTTAGCTTTGTTAGTATAGGTGGGTGGATGCAGTTCATGAAAAGTTCATGAAAAAGACTAGGTAAGATAAATTAGATCATTATAGACCCACGGATGACACAAATACTCTTTCGCTATATGGTAAAATATTGCACTTCTGTGTCTTTGCATGTATGCAGAGCAGTTATTTTGTTCATAAATATTCCATCAAATCATCTATTGTTCTGTATTATTTTGCTGTACGTATTGGTTGTAGTTGCATGAATAATAGCAAAATACTTTGCGGAAGGGTTTGCTTCAAAGATGCTTTGTTATTCAGCATTTTGTCACATCCTGTGCTTGAGAACACATGGATGCAAGTGGTTTGAGTTTGCCATGCACTACAGAAAGGCTATTTTAGGTGTTAATGAAGCTAATGACATAAAGATTAGCTCTATCGTTAATCATCATGGTGCGACAATGGAAGAAAGCATGCTATCCCCCTGGCCTGTCGAATTTCATAGAATTTTAATGAATGATTGTTAGCCTAATTCAAACTGTAATGATCTGTTTGTTCGTCCTAATTCATTTCAGATGGTAAAAGCCATGTTCACTCATGTTTTTCTCCTTGTGAACAAATGCCTCCAATTGAACTTCTTGCCTGATACGAATGTGTACAATATCTCTCATTATAGTTGGCCCTGATCGATTGCTTCAATAACCCTGGCTTCGCATTTCTAGCAGGCAAAATTAATGTTTGCTCTGTCTGAAAGTTAGATTGTCTTTTCTCCGAGCTTAAAGAATTAGGTGCTGATAATTGATCTGATATCCTTGTTAATATGTTTTGAAGCAGGTAGCCTCTCTGTGAGAAGCATTTTCCTCTTAGAGTGCGGCTATTGCTTTTACCAACATTTATCGATTGGGAAATACAATTGGGGTATCACTCAACAGTGGACTGTGGTTATTTTACATGCACACCATTAGCATCCGGGTCTGGCTGTCATGCGTAAGAGCTTCTTGGATCAATCTGCTGTGAGAGAGTCCATGTGGAGCCAATGGGAGGGTGTGGACATTTCAACATGAGGATTGAATTAATGCTCTGGGGGGAAAAAACACTGCACATTTTTCTAATGTCATCCTACAGTTTCTGAGTGACACTCAAATGAGTTGACGGTCATTTGTCAGTTGCTCACTACACATTTGAATATGACCATCAACTCATTCAAATGTCACTTAGCAACCGTAGGATGACAGAGCTGTAGAGCATCATTTCAACTCCTGCTCATTAGATTGCTAAATCAAATTATCCTACGTTTTTTTTTTGTTATATCGATATGTACAGTTGTACACGTGTGTGTGTGAGTGCATGAGCACATTTAACATCAAGCATTTCCTTGTCTCAAAACCTCTTTATTGTGTGCCGTTTTATGAGGCAGTAGTCCGATAAGCCTGTTTTGAAAATGTCCAGCTGTAGGGATATACAGATTCACTCCATAGAATCAGAGATGGACTGGGGAGGAGAGGTGCTAAATTGCAGAACATTTTCTGATCAGGGAGATTACCATCCGGTTGGGACTCTCATTGGCATGTGGTTACCTCAGCACACAAGCCTAACCATAATGTTAGTGAGCTGTGTGTTTGCAAGGGGGAGGCAAAGGGAACATATGGGCCGTGTTGGCGTTTTCATGTCTGACATTTTCAAACATGCCTGAAGAACGCTGAGATTTAATGTCTGAAAGATCCGTAAACCAGCACTCATTCCTCCCCTCTAATCCCCCTGGGGTCACATCTTTTATTTATGCACTCTATAAAAAATAAAGGTTTACTCGGCTGGCTGGAGGTAAGCAACATATTCTCAAGACTGGGCCATATGCCTCCACTAATGGACACGGTGAAAATGGAAAAGGGTCTTGGCAATTCCCCTCTGTCTTCCTTAGTAGGTCTGGGATCATTGCCTCCTATTGCTGGCCTGTGGTTTGGCTATATAGCGCCTAATGACCTGAGAGAGAGAGAGAGAGAGAGAGAGAGAGAGAGAGAGAGAGAGCAAGCAAGCACTGGAACATGCATCTCTGACACACACAGACCCATAGCCAGAGCCTGTGGGATCCACTTTTGTTTGGGTTATTGAGGGTTATACTTTAAGCATTACAGGCGCTGTATCAATAATGATCCACCCCATGTTAGAATTTCTACTCCTAATTCCCACCTCAACAGGCTCCAGTGTGGCACAGCACAGGGTACTACTGCAGCTCTGGATACGTAGCCTTGCTTATTAGCTGCAAGGTGTTGCCCATCATTTTGACTGCTGCGAGTGTTTTTCTGGACCCCAGTGAAATGTGCAACAGCTGAATTGATTGACAGCTGACTTCATGCTCTGTAACTACGGCAACCGACAAGGTCACGTCTGAGCAGATTATGCTTAAATGGGACAGCACTTGGAAATATCCCTCTTCATTGCATTTTCTACTTTTCACTGGCCTCATCTTTTGTCTATAGACTGCCTCTCCATCTCTGACTTTAGCACACATTGACTTCCTCATTTCCAAAGTGTTTCTTTTAAACAATTAGATTTAAGTAAACCTTTCCAATTGGATCATTTATACAGTATACAAATATACCTGATATAACTGAAATAAATATCTCATACATGCTGCTCAGAGGGGAACAGTGATTTGACAAACATTACTCTTTGTAATGGATTTTAGTTAATCCACATAACATTCAGAACAGATCTAATAATGCTAAATGCAATATGAATAAATGGCATCCTTTTTGTACACACACAAACACACACACACACACACACCCTGGGGTTTGCAAATTCAGGATTTTGCTGGTTGAGAATGCTAAGCTGGCATTAACACACTGCTGCGCTTCCATTTCAGTTGTCAGCGGCGCATCAATCACCAGGGTAAAGTCAAAGGAGGTATATGCGTCCATGCCTAATTGATGGCTCTGTTGGCGAGTCGAAAGGCGTTAAATTGCTGACGTCTCCATGATGGAATGTCAGCTGTCATTCCGAAAGCAAGGCCTGCATCTCATCCCTACATGAACAACGGCAAGCGGGAGGATAGAAAACGAGGTGGAGAGAAAGGGCGGGCGGGGAGGGGGGGGGGCGGGGGTTCGGGTGAAGGAAGCACAAGGGAGGACATGAAAAGATGAAGTAGGAGAGCGAGATGAGGACAAGTTGGAGTGAGACTAGTGGAGAAGTGGGTTCCCCTCGCCTTGATCAGGGGGGTCAGAGATTAAATGCAGGGCCCTTTATGGCAGTCGAGAGCGCTTTCTAGCGTTCCCACAGGAGATAATGGGGTTTCTCTGGCACATTGAAGACTAATGTGGACATTTCTGCTGCCCTCTAATATTACTCTCTCTCCTCCACACCTACTGTACTGTAGCAACTATTCCAGTCTGAGGGAGCGGGGAAATCTTACACGTTTACTTTACACCACCAGACCAAGATGGAGAAGCTTTGAATCATGCTGAATGTTAAATAATGATAGAAACTGGTACATGTGTTTTCTCTCTATCCTCTTTATTGAATATTAGTTTACAAAAGGAAGGCTTTTCCCCACAGTCTCAACTGAAATGGTAAACCATTGCTAAGATGGCTCCTCTGTGGCTGTGCTCATTGTTGATTGAGCAGTGTGATTTGATGGCTGCTGCAGACATATTTTAGTGCTGAAATGTTTACACAAGCTTGGAGAGGGATTTTTTTTGCTTTTGCATTTCTCTTTTGATTGTTTTGTGGCTGTTTTGACTATGATGACTCTGCTGGTAAAAAAATGATTGTTAAATCAGATGTTATACTAAAACAGGGGCCTACTAGTTTTATGAATCTGCTCCCACCAAGTCATCAACCTTAATGATCTTTTTTAGGAGCCGCCGTGAACCTGCGTGCTCTTACTGTGTCCTTTGAGAATACTCTTTACTATGTAGTAACAGAGGTGAAAGCCTTACGGCACAGCCTGCAGAAACATAAATCCCAGAGCCTGTAATTGCCGTAGTATTGTGGGCCATGCAATAACATCCGCTGCCTTAAAAATACCTCTCATTATGTCAGCAAACATGGAGGGGACATTTTTAATGATTTATTCTCAATTGATAGTGCTTTGTGTTAGACTACATTGTTTTGGGGAGCTTTTGCATTATCCTGGGATAATTCATGACTTTTTCATTAATTTAATTTTGTGTAAATCTCATTAGATTGTGGAAGAGTGTTTCAGTTAAATCTGGAAACAGTTGACAAGATATTATGACATTAAGAAGTGGATTTGCATGGTTTTGGAGTCATTTTTAGATGAGGATCTTGTCAGTTTAATCCAACAAACATGGGACGGTCTAATCCATGTGATTAAGACATTTTTGTCTGACACCTTGTGCAGAGAACACATTTTTGTGGCAACAGGGTTTTGACGGAAAATATCACTTTGATGTGTAATGTATACCTGTACCTGACACTGTAAATGCCATAAAAGCCAAATTACATACAGTATATGTATCCAATTTACATTGAATTTATGATTAGTACAGTACAGTGTGCCATATTGAGATTGTCACCTTCATCAGATTTTCTGTCTGCAGTTCCTAGTTTATTTAAAATATACAAAATGGTGCACATATTGTCAAATCTCACAAAGAGATAAATCCAGTATTGTCCTGATATGTGTAGATGTGTAGGTAGATGTGTCCTTATGTGTGTGTGTGTGTGTGTGTGTGCGTGCGCAGGTGAGGACATGGCCTACAGGAAGGTGCGTGCAGGTCACAGGGGCTCGTTGCGCTCGCGGGACATGGAGAGTGAGGAGCTGCAGGCCGCCACTCTCGAGCTGGAGTGGGACATGGAGAAGGAGCTGGAGGAGCCCGGCTTGGACCGCTTCCAGCTGGAGTGCGTCGAGCGACAGCCTGTGGGCAACTCCGTCGGAGGAGGAGGAGGAGGAGGAGGAGGTGGGGGGGGCGACCTGGACCTGGAGCCCATCCAGCCCTCCACTTCTCCGCACGGGCGATTCCAGCGCCTCCAGGAGGAGCCCAGCTACGGGTCCCGCTTCACCCGCGCAGCGTCCAAAGCACAGAGGAGGGCCGAGAACTGGAGCTGGGCAGTCAAGTACATCTTAGCCGGGGCAGGGGTGTTCATCCTGGGGCTGGTGATCGGACGCTACACACACGGCACAGGGGATCAGGCGGCAGCTGTGCCGTCAGACGTGGACGTGCTGGACAGTGTGTTGAAGGGGATCACAGCAGAGGATCTGCAGGCATTAAAAAGGTAATTCTGGTGCATTAATAACCTTCATTCTTATTTCATCTTTCTCAAAAGCACTATGGGAATCCTTCTTAGAACACCTTTATGTGTACCGAGGCCTACAATTAGATCCTAATCACAGGATTTTTCCTGCATAGAGAATGGCTGCCTCGAGCCGGCCCCAGCCTCCCAACAAATTGCTAACGTTAGTACTTGTTTTCACTAAAAACATTTCCCAGCATTTTGAATTAATTTGAAGGATGTAACTGCCATTGTGGCGCAGCAGTGGCACTGTATCATAATCTGTGCACCAGGCAAAGTCAGCATGGCCTGACTCCTAGCTCTCCATGTTCATCAGCTAGCTAGTGGCAAATAAGCCCAACTAAGCAACGGTAGGAATGCTAGGTTCTACGTAACCTGAGTGAAGGGATTCAAGTTCAATCTTAATGTGGGTAGGAGCAAAAAGACACTGTTGTAATCTGTAGGCTTTTTTTTAAAAATATGATAACCCTCAGCCATCATTTAAAGCAAAATACTTTGCGGACCCCTTGGCTATGGGTTGTGAATCCCATTTTGAGAACCACTGGTTTACACCGTCTTATTCAGATTTTTGGTCATTGTAATATGATCTTATCGCATTATAGCAGTTGAGCAAATGACTCATATGCAGTTGGAATATATTGACAGTGTTCTAATTAATACAGGACTGTGTTATGCATGTAAAAGTATTCAGTCTTAAACCGACAGATAGATAAACACAGGTAGGCCAAGGACAGACAGTGTATGATAAAAAAAGAACTTCACACACACGGTGCACAGTGGCCTTCATAGAGGAAGTTCGACACTCCTGTAGAGACAGATGTGGCCTTTGCCGGGACAGCCTCTCTGGGACCTGCTCACCGCTAACAAAGACAGTCCTGGAGCCCAGAGCGCAGCCCGTCCTGCAGGTGACAAGCAGTTGTTGTCTGCAAGCCCAGCTGTGGGGTGGGCTGACAGGCCGGGGAAAGGCTCCCAAACAGGTCCTAATGTGAAATTAAATGTCGACAAACCTCAACTGGGATGACACCGCTTTATTTTCAGGCAGGGATCACGGATTGCATGCATATTTGTGTCAGTAAGATAACTGAGTTCTCAGGCTCAAGTGACACAATGGCGACTTTGCGAGCAATCCTTGTGGTTTACGCCGTGTTTATTATTTATTTAGTCACATTTATTTTTCAAGACCCATTGCGAGCAGCCGACCGCAGTTGCAAGTCTGCAAGAGGAGAGAGGCAGGCAAGCACGCTGATGGGTGGGAAGCTGAAACACAGACAAGTCAAAATATTGTGATGGTGTTTGAATCCAGTGCGTCTTAACTCTCTCTCTTTCTCTCTCTCTCTCTCTCTCTCTCTCTCTCTCTCCCTCTCTCTCCCTCTTTCTCTCGCTTTCTCTCTCTATCCCTGTCTCTCTCTTCCAGCATTATCTGCTCGGCTTTCAGGAGAGGAGTACATGTTTACAAAGATAATTGCATTATTTACTTTATGGGCACAAAGCCTGCAATCTCTTAGGGAGAAATTGCGCTCTAGTGGGATTGAGGATACTGTGGCAGCTAGTAGCGGATTAACCAAAGAAAATGGTGATTGTAAATGAAACAGTGCTCCCCCATGAAAAAAGGAAAGCCATATTCAGTAAGCAAAGCTTCCACCAGCCAGCCAGCCAGCCAGCCAGGCCGCCAGGCGCCTCAAATGGAGAGTTAGAGGCTCTTTTGAAAGGCCTTGCGTAATTGGTTCAATACAAATGCTAATAACGTCATTAACAACAAATGTAGCTCTCAGATCCAAGCCCTCTCTCGACTCCCTTTCATCATCTCATGATCATCTCAATCCTGAGTTTTGGGAGTTTGTCAGGATGAGCTTGGCAGATAGCTGTGTTTGTCTTTAAAGTATCTAGAACACGGAAATGGGGGTAAACAAAGCCTTGGTAGACATAGGAATACTTCCATCTCCTTATTGAATGAATATTGAGGGAAACGCTAATATTCCAACAATTTGATGGAAAATATACAGTACATCTCGGTGTCGTCTCTCGATTTTCTTTCTCCTTGTTTTAGCTCTGAATAAACTCATGTCAGGATGCTGCTATTTCCTTAGCTTGTCTTGGTGTTTATTTTTTATTCCCTCTTACATTTACACTTCAAAGAAGGTGTGGATAGAAAAACAGTTCCAGTGAAATGGGATTAGCCCAAAATCCCTGGAAGACGTGCACTTCCTACTGTTCGGCCCTCTTTAATGCTATTCTTTATCTCCCCAAGACACTGGCTCCTAATTACACTTTGTAATTGATACCGTCAAACGCACGGCATTCACTTTATCGGCCAGTTTTAAATAAATATGTGCAAGGTTGAAGAGGGCTGTACATCAGAACAAAGGCTCTGTGGGGACTCCCCCTCCCCGTGAAGAAAAGAAAGACTCTGTGCTTGTTAAGGAAGAGAAATTTGGATGAGCTTGCCGAAGTTGTTAGAAAAGTCAGGAGAGAAATCATGCTATACTCTCATGCTGTTCTGTTTGTCCTGTTTTGCAGGATGTTGTATAGGTTATCCATTGAGTTGTGGGTTCTGGGGATGTGTTGTGTCCACATCATTGTGAAACAGCCTCAGCTGAGAATCTGAGAGGCATGAATGCATGGCGCACAGACGCTGTCAACGTTGGACTGCTGCCAAATTGAATTTATATAGACAATCTTCCATTAATCATCAACTCAGTCCGTATTAACCTCACTAGTGGGGTGCCAATCAGGGACGCAACAGGAGATACAGCCGTCCTAAACGCAGCAATTATAAATGAGTCTTCTGAAGGGTATGTGTCCTAATAAAGCTGTAATTTTGCAATTTTAAGCTCAATTTATGGCAGGCTATACTTTTTTTTTAGTATATTGGACACACTGGATGCGCTCTCAAAATGTAATATGAATCTGCCGCTTGTTAAAAAAAAAAAGATTGAAAGGGCAGCTGAGTAATGAAGGTTAGTATCATTTCTTTTCAATGATACCCATGAATTTATATGAAACTTAATATCATGGCTATTCATAAATTAATTTGATACTCACTTCTTATTGAAAATGTTTACACTCAAAGTATCACCAGACTATATTCAGTTGTGGATATCTAAATGTCACATTATAAAGAAATTAATGTTAATGAAGGTCGCAATTTAAAAGTATGCCCTGTAGGGCAGGGACAGTATACCGCAACACAACCGCAACACATGACACCTACAGTACCACGGGTCTGAGCTCATCACAGTCATCACTGCAAATAAATGAATAAAGGATAAAAAAAAACAATCTGTGAAACAGGTCTACACATGTGTGACTGTGCACATCATGTGTAATGTTGTGATGTGTCATATGAGGGACTAGCTTGGCTATCACCAGACCAAGCTCAATCTTTTAAGATTGAACATTAGTCTGGGGAGTCTGCTCTGTATTTTTTACTGCACAAGAGGCGTGATCAACAGGCATAGTTCAAATGACAGTACTGTATGCAGTTGGATAGTCCTTCAACCAATCAGACCAACGATCTGGGTGCACCAGGTGGATAAGTCAGTTTGTGATTAGTCCCCGCAAAAATCAAATCGCCAGGCTGGATTTACTCAGCCTAATGAGGGACCATCTTATGACATGGACAACGCTGAACTTTTGTGTGTGTGTGTTGGGGAGCACACAATGTTCCAGCATTCCATTTGTGTTTTCTATGCTAGAGTAGAGGAGAACTGGCACCATCATAGCACCTTTCTATTCTTTTTCTATTTCTTATTCTTTCTCTTTCTATTCTGTTCAAAATCGATTGACTCAATGAAAATTGAAGCAGATGCAGCCATTAAAAAGTGCAGTACTGCAGCAGGAGCGTCATGAATGTAACAGTGCTAAAATCGTGATAGCTTTGTAGATAAACTTATTTCTTTCATGTGTAAAGCATTTGGTCCGGTGATCTTTGAAGTTACTGTGGCTGTGTTAAGTTTAATTAGGTGTGAGTGCGGGGGGGGGGGGGGGGGGAAATCATAATCCATAACTCGCAATCAGAAGAACTGTATGTGTGTGTGTGTCTATGTGTGTCGTGAGTGTGTGTATGGGTGTGGGTGGAGAGATCACAGCGATTTCTTGCAGTGATTTTTATCTCCTTGTTGCACAATCATTTACAGGACACTACTTGGAGCTTTTGAAATAAATATGTGTGTACAGTACAGTATGTGCTTGTGTGAAGGTGTAAATGCGCATATAAAACTCCAGCAGATTGTAGAGAATGAATTCCAGTCCACTGTTTCACATAGTATTTCAAGCATTTTGATGTCCCTTTTTAATGTCCCTCTAGCAGACTAGTCATCCCTCTCTAGCCTGTATTACACCATGGGGCCTCATTCCCATTCTTCAGATCTGAGGACTTCACCCTGTGCTTAACTAGTAGTGCTACATACAATTCCAAAGTGAGAAGAGCTATTGAGATATTCGTCCATCTCTTATGCAGGCGCGAATTATGCATTTCATAACGGGCATGACATTTTGATTGAATGCTTTCGAGTAAGTGGAACAGCTACTGTGTCACGGGAATATTGTGTCTCACTTTGAGAAATGCTGGAGTCACCGCCTTTCTTGGGCTGATCATCATGGGAATAGAGTAATGATCCAACTGGGTGTCTGCACGAGCCATTCCCACGGCACAATAGTGGTATTATACAGTGGCCGCTAGATGTGTGTAATAGTGGGTATATATTAGCTGAAGAAAAAGAGAAGTTTCCTTTTTATGTATTTTTCTATGTGTGTGGGAGCGAGAGTGTGTGTAGTTTGTGTTTGTGTGGGTGAGCAAAGTATACATTTCAGGGTGTGTGTTTACAAGAATTGTTTGTTTGAGAGAATTATTTTCCCACCACCTTGGTAGGCTACTGCATTGTGTTGGTGCTCTGTGCTCTTGTGCTGATTCTGCACTGGGGCAGCGCTCTCAAGGCTAAGAAGCCCATCATTAGGCTATGCACGCAGCGATCAATAACGGCAGAATGAAATTGATATTCCTGAGGGTGGAGATCAATATTAATAACCGTGTGTTACAATGGGCCTTCTAATAAGTGAGACTGTATCCGGAGCCCAGTGTCACCTCGGAGGAGTCATGATGACACTCTCTCTTTGTCTCTGCGCTCTTGACGAGGTCCTAAACTCAAACAGACAGATGGATTATGGCTCATTGCCGTAGTTACTCTTTTTCTCTTTCTCAGCCAGCCAGCAATTTCCCCCTCTTTCCCAGTGAAACAAATAGCTGTGAAAAAGATGATGAACATGTCTTTATATGGAAGCACAGCCATACTGACACACAGTGATGAATGTGAACTTGACTGATTGTCATGGCCATGGGAGTGCTGAGGGGGGTTTTGGCCCACACCCAGCATATATGAGCGTCGATCCTTTGCTTTCCAGTGGAGTCTCCAATGGCAACATGTGGGTAGAAATCTACATTGTGTCCCTGTTTTCACACTGAATCAAGAAGACACAGTTATCTCTGTAATGCTGTGTTGGTAATTGACTTGATGTTGTCCCCTCCTTGTTTATTGAATTAGCCACACCAGTCGACACTAAATAGAGATCCTGGGGATTTGGGGAATAAATTAACGATTAAAGGAATAAGTAAGCATCCTCATTGTGCATGTGCCTCTGAACAGTCATTACATGTGGCCTGACTCATGAAGCCATCATTGTTATAAAAAAGATATATGTTCTCTGTTTAGCATTAGCCAGATTGTGGGCCGTTTCATCAATATCCACGTAATGACCTACCCCTGAGGGAGAGCCTATTTATAGAAACTGACCTTTAAAAAATCTTAATCTCATACTTAAGTTCTGTCGGTTCTGTTCTAGCCTCTTGGTTGCCTTGGTGATGAGGAGGCACTGTCATATGCTGTTAGTGCTGGCACACCTACTTCATGCCAAAACTTATCTCCCCCCCCCCCTCTCCCAAGTGCCAAGTCCAAAGCAATTAAAAAAGCTCATTGGAGGAGAGGTTTGTCTGAGTCAGGAGTCGAGGCCCCTATCAAGCAGAGCACAGGTCACTGCAGTGGGCCCGTGACATTTCAAACAAACAGTGATTAAGCATGGGATTATCAAAGTGACTCTGCCGAGGTCGTTTTCATTATCAGACGGCGCCGGTGACGCAGTAGCAGCAGCGGCTCCAGGGTGCATCCTGTAAAGAGGAGGAACCTGTCATATTTCACACAGCCCACCTCTGGGTGTGTGCGAGGTACACCTCGACCCTGAGCCACGCGCACAGCCGCACACTCCCGCCATCAGCTAGTTATTCGGTCAGAGAATGTGGTGGTGGCTCTGCATCTCTTTTGCATCTTGACGGCATGAGCTGTTTGTTCATCTATTTTGTTTTTTTTTTTTTTTTAGTAGTAGTAATATTATAATTATTATAATTACAGAACTATGCAGTGAGTGTCTGCTTGAGAAAAATGGGGTGAAAAAAAGTCCACTCCTTCTCCCTCCCAAGTCTGTGTTCACTTCCTTTTTAGTGGACAAAAGCAAAAATAATATACGTAGTAAAATGTGTTGAGTGGATAAGAAATGGCTACCCAGTGTAGCCCAGAGGCGATGTTGTTGGGCTTTTTACCACATTATTTGGCTGTGGTCAGAGATGCAAGATAATGGGAGAAGAGGAGCAGAGGATTGTAGACTGAGATAACAGCATCAAGTAGTTATCTCTTCTCTCCTTTCTCCCTGCCTCAACCTTTATATTACATTAAAGCAGTATGGTGCTTTTCTCTGAAATGAAGCCCTTTTTTTGGCAAATCCTAATGTAATATTCAGTCCGAAATACAAGAGGTTGTGTTCTCAAGAGTTCTCATAGGGTTGAAATTGTGCCAAATGGAAGCCTTTTTGCCTGTTGTTTTTGTTTTTAGATGGAATTCCCGTGGGGTTGGTCTCTTGGTTGTCCTGAGCCAACCAGTGCTGAATGTGTGAAGCAGGGATGGCAACAGGTGTTCTTAGACTGTTCAAGTGGAACAGGGAATGGGACTGACATCTTACAGGTCAGAACATGACCATATGTACCCTAATAAGAGGAAATTAATTTAAACAAGAAAGCAGTATTGAATATTGGAATACAATATTAAATGCAATATATTTTTGTTTAGCAAAAAGGAAAATCTGGGAACAAACTCTGAAATAACAAACTTAATACCAATGTTTTTTTTTAATGATTTTGAACAAACATAGCCTATTATGAATTATAATTATTGTAAAATAGCTTATTGAGCACAGTTACATACAGTTAATCTTTGGCATGGATGCACAAAGCAATTTTAACCATGCCGTTGCATTAGCCAGTGGCTAATTGGCAGTCAGTTCACAGTGGTGCCTCAGCTCCGAGAGTGTGTAATCTAGTATTTTACATGTATCTCCAGATATCCACCTGTCTTTGCTGTGCGCATCTGTAATTATATCATGATTATGAGCGATATGAGGCATTAGACCTTGGATGCCCACCGTACAGTAGATGTTGTTGCGACAGAAGTGCACCATAGTACTCTGATGTAATTGATTTTTTAATATTTTTTTTATTTATTTTTTTACATGTAGACCGAAGCCCCCTAGCTCCTTTCATAAAGACTGATAGCCTAGCCTTTGAGTTAACATGTGTAGGGCAAGGTTCTCAGCGCTCTCCTTCAATGATTATATTATTACAACTCGACAGGCATGCACAGTCAAGATTGATGAGTATCTTTGTCTTTGGTATTATGCATCAAGCAAGAAATCATCCTCATTAGCATGCAGGAGATAACGATGGCATCTTTTAATGGACTTTAATATCTTGCAAAGTTTATCAAATTTCATCAATAATTCAATTGATGGCATGCCTAATACGAGGCGTCATTTCAATTTGTTTATCCAAGAGAAGCGCAGATGCCACCATAACGCACCACGCCTACGCTGCATGTTAATTTCAACCATTTGGCTACGGAGGGCCCACCCTGCTCTTGAGGATAACAAGCAACCTGTATCCCCCATCTCTTCCCCATCTTACACTGAAACTATTCTTACCTGGACCGCCCCACTTCTCTCTCTCTCTCTCTCTCTCTCTCTCTCTCTCTCTCTCTCTCTCTCTCTCTCTCTCTCTCACTCTCTCTCTCTCTCTCTCTCTCTCTTTCAGTGGCTGTCCATTTTAAGTGCAACTGGAAATTCAGCTGTAAGAATCCCATCAGTTTCACCACGGGGATTCCGGCGGTCCGGCAGCCCGGCATCCCCTTAGGTACCGTACTGCGGGCGCTGGGAACCTTTGTCCCCTCCAGGCTGACGCTGGGTGGGAATAATTAAGCTGCAGCAGTGGGCCTCTGCTCGTCTGTCCTCCATGACACAGCGTGCAGACTTCCCGTTGCGGTAGGCAGCGTCACCCCCACAGCCCCCTCCCACCCGCCAGCGCCACTCAAACACACAGAGACAGACAGACGTCAGGAAAAGGTCACATCTGACGGATGTCAAACAGCTTGGTGGAAATTATGGTTTTCGGCAGGTGGTGAAGAAAGGAAGATTGACATGGTTGCTAAAGCACTTGAATGTATGTGCGGCTCCGACTTGCTCTTACTTAGTATTTCTCCCTTTTCTATTGTTGTTTCGTGAGACACATCCAGGCTAGTGGTTTGAGTGTAATAGCTTCTGATATGTTGTCTTCATTTGCCTCAGAGCAACTTTCACACATTTGCATTTTATTCTGTCGACCAGGCTTAAGTGTTCCTAAATGTAATGTGACGTTCATACTTAACCATACTGTCCCTTCGCTGATGATTTTTTTTTTTCAAACCAAATGTATGATACAACAGTGGTTGCTAGGTGGCTTGTTTGGCGATGGCTAGTGTTGAGTCTGGCCCTCGCGAGACATCAGGTAGGGCTCTCTGAGACTCACTCTAATTGCCCTCATAGCGGCGACCTGCTGTTAGCTTGGCTCTAGGGAGGATAATTGGGAGACTTGAGGCTATGATCGCGTGGGGAGGAGCTCATTAGGTCCACAATGGCGACGTGATTACGCTAGCTTGGGATTAACGTCTGCCCGTGGGCCAGGAGGTCAGCCACCACTGGCCAAACAGTCCCCATGCGCCTCTCCCACCTCTCGCTCCGGAGTTGAAGAGTTCACATTTAATCTTAATAAGGTGGGCAAGCGGCGATGCCAGAGACTCCCCTGTATGTATTATTGAAGCGCAAAGGCACTTTGATGTTTTCATATGTAATTTTTCCAGGTCCCACTGCAGCCGTACCACCGAGGGGGCTGCAAATGCCAGCAGTTGAATAGAGAGAGATGCAAGGGCCAGTGCACTGCAGAGTCTGCAGTCACCTCTGGTGTTTAACAGATTGTGTATACATTTTTCACTATCCCCTCAATGTCAGATGCTTCAGTAGCTTGTCACATTTCCTGTCGCCGGACTGCTGAGCCCTCTGGCATGCTTTTTGGGTGCGCAGATCTGTGTTGTATATGTATGATCCTTTTTTCCTTTTTTTTTCTAGGCACACCACTTTTCTTTTGCCCTTTTTCTTAGACCCATAGTTGACATTTTGCAAAGCTGTGCACTTTTTCTTGCTCCACAGAATAGGATGACTTGATTGCAGTTATTACAGTGCATGAAAATGCACTATGGCTGTCCTTCCAAGTCCTCTCATAACAGTGCATGAAAATGCTCTGTAATGTTCTTCCAAGTTGTCTTCTTATTTTTATTCCACTTCTGTACACCATTTAACTTAGCAACTTAATTCAAGCTTTGTTACATTCTTCAAATGAACCAGGTTGCTATGACTTTTCATATTTGTAAACGTTATACTTTTTGAGGTATTAACAATAAACAAGTTTATTTTCCCCTTATTATATGGCCAATGGACTAGAATGCTCTATTGACTTGGATGGGATTTCCCAAACTTCTACCGGTTATTTCTTGACAGAGGACCTCTAAAAACAAAAAAAAAATACTGCTGTCAATGGCAACGGAGTTTGTGCTTCTAATTCAGGTCTTTCATATCACTCTGTGTTGAAATTTCGTTAAAAGTGAACGACAGCTAGTAAGAGGTTGCCTAGCAACATCTGAAACAATCTGTGTGGCAAATTATTTATTTGTTACTGCTATTTATTGTTATTTGTTATTTAAGTCATTGCTAAAGACACATTGTGGTAGGCTAAGTTTCTTTTCTTGTTTTGGCAAGTAGGCGTATAAGGCCTTCGCTTTGCGTCGGGGTCCGGTTTGCCTTGTCGGTCTTTTTTTTCCCGATAATGACCAGCGTTCTATACATTATCCCTTACATAGACTTTATGTTGAGCATTATGCCATCACAATAGGGCAGTCAAGCATACAATCTGGCTCTCTTACACCTTGTCCTAACCGGATCCAAGCGAGCGACTGTCAATAAATCTGTTATGTTAAAATAATGATTTTACTAGCAAACCACTGTAGGAACTCCTTTAGCCTATTTCTGATAGTAGCCACCATGGATAGCCTAGCAACAACCTAGCAATGACCTCAAGTACCCTAGCAACAGCCTAGCAACCACATTTACAGTTAAAACCTAGCAACCAACGTGGCAACTAACATGATTAACCTAGCAACCACCATATCAACCAACATAATTACCATAGCAACCAGCATAGCAATCACTTTGGCATAGCATTCACCACAAGTACCTTAGCAACACCCTAGCATCTTAATTACCATAGAAACAACCTAGCTACCATTACTGTAATGCCAGTCTAGCAACCACCATAGTAACCAACATGATTTCCCTAGCAGTAAGCATAGCAACCATGTAATTTGGCATATCAACCACTTAATGTAGCCTAGCAACTCCGTAGCAACCATGTGAATTACCCTAGCAACAACATACCAACCACCAATATAAAGCCAACCTAGCAACCAACATGACTTTCCTAGCAACCACCATAGCAACTGCTTTATTGGGCATAGTAATCTTCGTTCTCTAGCAACACCCTAGCAACCATCTTAATTATCTTTGTAATCAACCAACATGATTACCCTGACAACCCGCATAGCAACAGCTTTATTTAGCACAGCAACAACTATGTGTACCTTACCAAAATTATTGTAACTATCTCTGCATTATCTGTTTTAACACTGATATTTTACATTATATATGTCATGCACTGGTAATCCTTGGAATTGCATTTCTAGTTTCTTATAGCAATCATGTTCTTTGTCTGTTCAAAATGAATGTCATTTAGACCTGTATGTTCACCAGGGGAACATCAATAGCCAGCCTAAAGTCACTGTGATTTCTAGCACTTCCTGTGTTATATGGCTTTTGTCTCTCTCACTCCCATTTACTCTGTGCACATCCATTAGGGAGAACAGACCGAGTGTGAGCTGTCAAGTGAGCTGTGAGCAAAGACTGTAGGTTGTGAGTCTGTCTGTCTGTCTGTCAAGTCATTCTGTCCTCCTGTGCATTTGGGTGTGGGTGGGCCGGGCATCTTTGTGCTTGACTTGAATGGATAAAATCTGTGAATTTCTTCTGTCTGTCTCTATCTCTCTATATCTCTCTCCCTCCCTCCCTCTCTCTCTGTCTCTCACTCTCTTTCTCTCTCTTTTTCCCTTCATGCTGAAAATAGCTCCAATTACTTTCACTGTTGCATCACGCTTGCCAGGTTCTTGCTTGTTGTGTGGAGGAAGAATAGCTCATTAGGTCCTCAAATATTTGTTTTACTGAAATAAAAATCACAGGTATGTGGCAAACACTGATGAGTTTCTCATGGCAGGGTAGCTTCCCTAATCATTGCTGTTTCTTTCCCCATCACACTGTCAGACATAGGCAATTAGCCATCAGGAAGACTCTCATTTTTTTTCACTGTATATGACAGTAACAGACAAAACTCCACTGTACATCATGTGGCTTTGTAACATTGTTGGAGGTGACACCAGAGACAGTCTCTACAGTATATGATACAGTTGGTAATTAGAACCTTGAATAGTAAACAATTAGCACAAATGTGCCTGTGTTCATGTCCTCATGATGATAAGATGACTAGATGGAATTAGTTTGTGCATTGGTGCAAATGCAAAGTATTTCAACAGCAGAAGGCTGTTTTTAGTTCTTACTTACCAGTACTGTCTTTTTTGTGACATGTTATCATAGAGGACTGTTGCTGTCACAAATGTTCATATTGAAAACTGATACAGACAGACAAACATTTGGAAAGGCTGAATTTGTTTGGTCTCAACTTTTATGCAGCACTGGCACTAGAGGGCACTGTGTTGGATTCAAGCATGAAACACACTGAATTCCATGGCACTGTGAAAGATGATACTAGTGCAGATTGACCGAAGACAACAGTCACCCCAGTGCAAATATTTGTTCTTTGTTTTGTTGTTGCTGTGTTCTTCTGTTGACAAATCCTTGTGTCATTTATCAGCTCTTCACTGACTCTTAGGCCTAACTCCAGCTTTGGTTTATTGTTCCAGAGAACAGAGGCCTGGTGTAAAGGGCCTCTTTGTACTTTGTAAGACCTACAGTACAGTATCAGAGTGGCAGCCTCCCTCTTGTGGAGATATCCTCTCGCTTCACCTCAATGTTTCACCCACACAGAAACAGAAACGAGCTGTGTGTGCCTTGTCAGGCCTTGAGACTCAATAAAACATGCATAAAGCCGATTTGTTTGTGCTTGTTTTGACAACCTACAGTAAGCACAGACCCTTATAAAACATTTTTTTTTAGATTACATGTACTGAGAAATATGTTTTTTTTTATATATAATTTTCAATAATAGATAGTTTCCACTGATGCCCTGACTTACTCATAGGGATTTTTAACAAGAAAACACTGCAGAATGATGGTGTTGAGGCAAACATGCTTTCAGTAGTGGGTCATCTGTGCAGTGTGGTGCTCCCCACAAGTGGCCAGTGTCTAATGGGAACCTTGCAGAAGTGTTGTAGTGGATTAATCAATGTCATCATTGAGAAGAGGCAATTAAATCCCAGGGTTACACAATCTACAGAGTTAACACTGTTTTGTCTTGCCTTTTCGTCTTTTACCCTCTCCACTCCATCTCACTCTTTCTCGCTTGAGTGTGTGCGTGTGTGTGTGTGCGTGTGTGTGCGTGTGTGTCTGTGTGTCAAGACCAGGATCCAGACTCTGGCAAACCTGTCATTTAGGAAAACAAAAGCTATGGATTACTGAGATCATGGAATGCAAGTGTGTGTGTGCGTACGTGTGCGTGTGCGTGTGCGTGTGCGTGTGCGTGTGCGTGTGCGTGTGCGTGTGCGTGTGCATGTGCGTGTGCGTGTGTGTGTGTGTGTGTGTGTGGGTGCGTGCGTGTGTGTGTGTGTGCACGTGCACTTGTGCACTCTCTCTTTCTAATGTCTGTGAGTATATGAGCAGTAGCAGGCTTGTGATATAACCATCTCCTCAAGCTTGAGGGAACAGGAGTCTCATGTGACACCCCCCCCCCCCCCCCCCCCCCCCACACATACACACACACACACACACTCACACCACACACACCACACTTCCACACACATTACACACTGAGCTCCCCCTCCCCCAACCACACACACACACATACGTTAATCCACCTGAGAGATGGAAGTTGGAGAGCAGAAGCTGGAGTCAGGCTCGTAGTGGCAGTCCCTCCCGTGTCCTCATTTCTCCTCAGCTCACTGGTCATTTATAGATGAGTCCCATCCAGCGCGCCACTGCTCCGCTCAGCCTGCCTCTCCAGAATGAAGCCTTTAGCTCCACTGAGATCAGGGAACATGTGTTTCCTCCTGAGAGCTCTCTTCGGCCCCGGCCTTTTCCGAGGTAATGGCGGGAAGAAGAGGGGTATAATGCCATCCTGTGTGTATGTATGAGCTCAGGGAGGAGGAGTTCGTTTGCGTGTCTCTGAAGAGCGTGTCGCACGCCAGTGGCACAGCAAGGATCTGCTAAAAATATTTTTTTAAAAATCATCCTTGATTTATATGTGCTGCGACAAAGAAAACTTGTGTGTTACGATTTGACTTTGGACGTTCTGTGTCGCATGAAGAGAGGATTGGGTTGGTTTGACAACGCTGTTGATGAATGGCTCTGCTATGAGTTTGGCCTGAGCCCAGCTCCTTATTTTTAACTTTTTAAAAAGGTGAGGAGAGAGCTGAACATAGGGAGCTCAGAGGAGGCGGGACATGTTCCAAGCAGGCAGCATTTTTAATAGCCTTACTCTGGGCAGTTGATTGGATGGGTCTACTTGGCAGAAGCTTCTGATTGGAAGACTCAGGACTTAAACCTGTTCCATTTTAATGCGCAGCAGCCAGGCTACATAAATGATTTAGGGATAAAAGTAAAGACATTAATACTAAATATATCACTGGGGGGCTTAATTTCATTATTTAGAACTTCAAAATATTCTAATTCTTTCACAAATAGGTTCTTGGCGGCAAACATTACATGTATCGGCACACATTTGAATACGGGACTTCACAGAAGATTGCCCAAAGTGGCTGCATCCTTTCTGAAGAGATGAGGAAGATGTGAGGAAAGATTGCCTGTCGTGATGCTTCAGATAGATATTTTGTGTTTGGCAATTACTATCAATCTCTGAAGCCCTAGAGGCAAGCTTCATTCAAGAAAACTACCTAGGGATCACACAACATGGGGTGCTGATAGCCTTTGTTTGAGGCTACCAGTGTTACAGTACCAGAGAAGACTAAGCTATTTACACCTTTAAGCCTTATTCATGTAACTGTGAAATCAGTTTTATTATGAACTTACTGATTAGAATTCACTCAATTGTCTGTCGTAGAGTTAGTATACTCCCTGGAAAAGATACAATTTGGTTCCACTTTGTAATAATGGGTTGACATACATGTACAGTAGCTTTTCACGCAAAGATGTTGATCAATGTATAGGTCTCATGCAGACTCGCAGAAAAAGGTTCGCAAACTTTCTAGACCCACTGTGTACTGTTTTGTACTGGTGATTCAACAGGAGGCCACTCAGATCCTGTATAGAACCGTGCAAGCTACTCGGCAACACAACAAGTTCCAGACAGTTGCAGAGTCATTTCAGTGTCCTCTTCAAGGGACAAAGCAGGTCAGATGAAGATAATCCAAGATTCTGTTTTTATTCTCACGGTTTATCTAAGGTTGGCTGATTTCATGGGTTAGGGTGAAGAAAATGCACCACGCATTTCGTGTCAATTACATTTCAGCAATTGAAATTGATGCTATGCACCATTTGCTTATTATGGTGACTGATATTTGTGTGGACGCCCACATTTGCGTGTAAAAGAGAAAGAGACAGAGAACATGACTCACTCAGGCAGGAAGACTTATGTAAGTGGAAGTGCCTGCCACTGAAACTGCACCTGGGCATAACCAGGTATCACCTACACACACACACGGAAGCGCACACGTCTCTGCAGGGAGAACAGCTGTGTGTGCAGTCTGTAGGCTGATGGAGAAAGGCCTGCGTTCCCTTTCCATCGATTGCAAGGTATCAGAGTCCTCTCTTGCCGCCTGCAGACCCCATGCCCCGTTATTCTTTTGGATGAAGGTGGGAGAGAAAATGTCAGGCCAATATTAGTATCTCACTTCAGGGCAAAGTAAAAAAAAAAAAGGAATCTACCAGAACAGGTTTTTCAGCGAGGTTTTTAACACACCGTAACGCAGCGTGAGGGCATGTGTTGTGAGGCGATAAGAGTGACCAGGCCCCGTTCACTGGGGCACACACATTCTCCGTTTCTCGTGGCTCCCTTCACCTTTCCCCGCCTAATCTCTTTCACCATTTCGTGTTTACACTACGCATGCTGTAGCCGCCCGCATTCTGCTGGGTTTGAAGTGCTAATGGTTTAGCCGGCGCGTTAATCCCCTTTTTTGCATCCCCACATTGATCCCTTAATGCGTCTCTCCATTGTACGCACACACAACGGCATCCCAGCATGTGCTCGCGTCTCATTTGTGGTCTGGTGGAGGAGCGAGGGGCTGTAATACCATAAGAGAGAGCAGGAGAGGGATGACGAAAGAAAGGGACTAACACTGTTGGTAAGCAAGGGGTGAGATGGAAACCAAGAGGGGAGACAGAGGAATCTTTGTGTTGAAAGAGAGAGAGGGGGGCTTACTGTATGGACTTTAATGCAGAGGAAGGGAGGGTGACGAAGAAGGAAAGGAGGAGAGAGAGAGAGCCGTTTGAATTAGCGAGGGCTTAGAGCAACGTTGTCGTAATATAGGGGAACGGCACAGAAGAGAGAGCTTGAGAGGTTGAGAGAGCGAGAGAGAGAGAGAGAAAGAAAGAGGGAAAGGGGGGAACGGATAACACTCAGTATGCAGAGCACAGCCCTTGTCTCCTAGCACTGCTCTGAATGAGGAGAGGTCGTGGCGGGAGTTGGGGGTTGTTTGCGGCTGTCAGGGGCTCAGATGCATCGGCTGGCTTAGGCCGTGTGTTTACCGGCAGCTCCCTGGGGCCATGCACACAGGGCTCTGGCTCCCCAGCTATCAATCATAGAGGCAGGCCAAGCACCGTCCCTGTGTATCACGCCGGAGACCTGCGGAAGCCTCCGAAGTGTCTCGGCCCCATCTCAGAAATGTGCATACAGACACACAGTAGCTCACGGTACAAAACCGCTGCTCGAATCTGGACACCGGCTTTTCAGTAAATACGAGGGACTCCAGCTACTTTAATTTCGTTACGGTTCAGTAAGAATTTTGCTCATCCAAGTTTTTGTGTTCATGTACCGTGAATATTTCCCAAGGTCCTTAATATTTGATAGAGGGTGCTTTAAATGTGTTTAAGATGTGTGTGTGTGTGTGTGTGTGTGTGTGTGTGTGTGTGTGTGTGTGTGTGTAGATGTGTGAGGGTGAGTGTAGGTTTCACATACGACCTCAGAGTTTCTGCGCCCGTGAATAACACTATATATCTTTGTCAAACTGGAAGTACCATTGCCGACTAAATGAATGTTAGAGTGCAACTAGCCAAGCTGCATTGTCCCCAAAGAAACCTACACCTTTTAAGTGCACAATTGATTACAGATTCTAATTAGAGTCTTAAAGTTTTAGTTGGTGGCTTGTGGTATTGATCTCACCGTGCTCATCTCACACAAGTCGGCGGCTGACTGCCCAGCTCGGAGAGCAGGAGGGGTCTTTTGGAGTCCGTTTAGTGGGAGGCAGACGAGAGGGGCTTACCGCTTTGAGCGCCGGCCACGACGGCACATGGCCGGTATATTAGTATGTGGAGTACGGTCGGTCAGAAGTGGACTGCTGCTGTCTGTGACATCAGCCGCACTAATTTATCTGCAGTCCTTTTCTGAGAATCAGGAAGATCAGCCTGTTTTCTTGGAAAATAATCCTTTGAAATGCATTGAGCAGTCTTTGGGTTTCTTTGGAGTCAGAAAACATTGGTTGAGGTCTAATCAGTCTACAGATGACTGTCAACTATTGTTGAAGAAAAATACATTTTCATGTACTTTCAGAGCAGAGCTTTTTCAGCAAATGGCATATCATGTTTTCAATCATTTTGCAAAAAAAAAAAAACAAGCATGATGTGGGCGTTGACCCAGAGCAGGTTTCTTTTCGCTCCTGCAGTGCTCTATATATGTAATCTTAAAAGAGCTCAACTCCTCTCCCTAGATTTGCACGGTGGTGGGTAATTGCATTTTTAAAAGGTTTTCTGGGTCTGTCTAATTTGAATGATTTGGTTCAAATCAGCCTTTTTCTTCTTTTTCTCCCTGCCAGCTGGCAACAGTTAAATCTACAAGCAAAGAAGTTAAATGGCAACGCCAACCATAAAACCACCTACATCTCTCTGTTCCCCCCTCTCTGATCCTCTCTCTTCTTTTTCTATCCTGCAGACTTGAACTAAGGTTATAAGATTTTCCTTGACCAGTTCCAGAAAAAAAAGAAGAAAGTTAGAGTTAGAGTTTCACTTCGCATCCAAGCATATCCAGTTGTATAACTCAGGGCATCTGTCTGTCTATCAGTGTTTTGATGTGAAAACAAGAACAACAGCAACAACAACAACAGATCAGATGGTAAACAAATGCTTAAAGGTTTATGAGCCAAATAGGCCATATCCCTGAACAGTTCAGAGCCAATAGCTGGACAACTGCAGGTACCCAGGGTGAAAGTGTCAGAGAGGGGTAGTGTTACGCCCTCAGCCGTGGCAGATGATTAAAAAGAAAAACAGCGGCCAGGCAGGGAGCTGCGGCTTGGCTAAAGGACAGAAGTTTTCTGTAATCCCAGGATCAGAGACCCTAATGCGTGACCTCTTACACTGCCCCTTGTCTGGATGCCAGTTTTTTTTTTTTTTTGCGTACTGGCGTTGCCGGAGAGGAGGGCGCGCTAGGGCAGCCAGAAGCCGGGTTTGGTACGTGTGCTGTGCGGCGTCTCATTGACAAACTGACACGGCGCTCTCTCTCAGTCTGCTCTGCTGCCAGGACTGGGGGAGGTTATTAAGAGAGCCGGGGAGTGTGCGGCGCATGCTGGAGCAGCGGAACCGCGCTGGGCTGGCATTTCCGCGTCCACCTGTGACCTGGTCAGACTCCGGCAAGTGTGGCATAAGAACCGCAGAGTTAGGTTTCGGATATCTCTGCGAGCAATTCCCTCCATCCTTTGAAGTAATATTGGCTGAAAAAAGCGGAGTAAAATACAGAGCTCATACTGATTTGTAGAGGGACTTTTTTGGGCCGTTATGTCTTGGGCATTGCAGAGTAGCTACATTGCAAGTGGAAACACTGCAGTAGCAACTTTTTCATGCAACATTTGCTTTGGTGTCAAAGGCAATGAACAAGCTGGCATTTGTTTTCTTTGAGCTAACGGCTCCCTTTGAGTGTGACTTACTCATTCATCTGCTGCACCCACTCACTCACGTTTGCTCACACACATTGCATACATACTGTGTGTGTGTGTGTGTGTGTGTGTGTGTGTGTGTGTGCTAGCTAGCACAAGTCTGGGTGTGGTTGTGAGTGCCTGTGTATAATGTTTTTTTCCCTATGACAGAGTGTTTATGAGAGCTTATCTCCAGCTGAGAAAGAGGTAGATGTCTCTCTTATCTCTTTCATCTGTCTGTTCTTCCTCCTTCTGTTTTTTCGCTCGATGTCTCTGTTCACCAAGATACTCAAGACAAATGGAAAACGGTGTGTACCTTCTCATGGTGACATGATGGTTTTTCCCCCTTTTTTGTTTGACAGCAGCAGCGTGAGATAAGCCTTTTAGTGAATGGTGGATGTGATGCTGAGAGCTGTCCTCCTTTTGCACCTATGGATTTTCTTGAGTGCCTATGTTGAGAGTCTGAATCGGCAAATGGCTGACTTTTGCTGTAGCCTCATTGAGGGAGTGGGGAAAGAAAAAGCACAATGGGATGTTTTGAATTCTTCCTCAGCACTGTATATTGTTGGGTTGATGGTTTGTGTGACCATGTATGGCAGATCACAGATGCTGCCACAATTATGCCTAATTGTAGTTTCTTTTTGGTAACAATACTACAGGAAAATGATCATGGAAAATGCTTTGCTTGACTCTGTGGTGTCATCACATACTGAATCCAATTCAGTTGTCAGCAATGTATCACTTAGGGAAGGAACTGTCTAATGGAGGCTTTTGTGTTTCTGCACCATTTACATAAGTGTCTTCTTCTATTTGCCCCTTGTCTGCTGCATTTTTCACTTAGATCTTCTTAGATGGTAAACCCAGTCAAGGTGTCGTTTTCAGTGAGAATGGGTGGATTCTCTCTGCGAGTGGATGTGATCACAGACACGTTTAACATCGCTTCAAATTACCCATGCGGATGCCTGTCTCCCCAACCCTCACTGCCAGCACAGCCCCCCTCCCCGTCAGACGCCATGCGTGGCCTTCTGATGCGGATTGGGGGGGAAAAGAATCCAGCTTTTATCTTATTTCTCAGCAGTTCACAGAAAGTTCACCTGCTAGTGCTTTTTTTTTTCTTTTTCCTTTTTTTGTTTCTCCGAGACTCTTTGACGTCAGTGCTTGCCTTATGTACCCTCCACCTTGTTTCTGGCTCTTTTGAGCACATTTGCTTCCACTCATCCACCCACCGCACCATCCGCATGACTTACCCACTATCTTCTTCAGATCTCCAAGGTTGCTTGTGCTCCCGGCTATGGTGATCTGATTTGCTCCTCCTGCGATAATCTCCAAGTACAAAAAAGAAGAGAGAGAGGAGATCAACTCACTTTAGAACTCTTTGAAGATTGTAATGGTTTTGGTGGATGACAGGACACAAATGCGAGGATTGCCAAAAAAAATAAGATGTTATTATGAGGACCAAGGCACAAAATACAACTAAGACAGCCCTACTGGCAGAGAAACAGTAACAAAAGACAGGTCTCAAAACAGTCAGGGCTTTACATACAAATGGCTGACCCACATGACGTGACATCAAGATTTCACACAGAGCAATACAAAGTCCAAGTTTATATAGAAGTGGTACAAGAACAGGTGACGGGGAAAATGAGCTATTAGCATGTGCAGGTTGTGATTGAGTGATCGATGAGGAAGTGAAGCTGGATGATCAATACTCAGATGAGTCTGGGCACTGATTGAATGATGGAGAGGAGCCGAACAGGGTGTGACAAAGATGGCACACTCAGCACAGTATTTTTTATTATTATTATTTAGGAACTCTTAAAAAACCTTTGGGATAATTTAACATACCCAATATGAAAATATATATTTGTTATATTGTATGAGAGTTATTGAGACTCTTGGAAGGTCTAACACATATAGAATTCAAATCGATTTTGAAAGGCGGGAAAAGGCTCACAATAGAAACTAGAATATTTGGATAATCAACAGCCTATTGCCCATGTGTGTACAATGTACATGATTAGAGCAAGCCATTTCTCAAAAGAAGCCATTTTAAAATGCCTTAGTGTTTTGCAGTGTAGCTTAAAAATGAACATTAATGTTGGGTAATACGTTGTGTTGAAATCAAAGTTAGATTACCTTTACAGTCGGTAATACCGTGTGTCCATATACTGGGCAGCGAAGGGTGAAGAGCGACGAGGTCAGCTGTTGTTATTTTTCCATTGAGTGGACACAAGGCTCCACAGATATCTGCCATCTCTGCCTTTGTCAGCCCTCAGACAGAGGCCTCTTTGGGGACACAGACCCGAGTGAAGTGGAATGGGCTAGGCTCTCCTCTGAAGAACGGGAGTCGATGCAGCCAGTGTTATCTGTCCATAATAGTATTCTTCCACAGGTCAATAGGCACCCAGGCAGCTGCTCCTATCAAGTGCCAGGGCCTCCCCTTGTGCCGTATCCACTGACTGTGTCCATGGTAGGAAAAGATACACTACCTGTCAATCACACACATTCGGCAGCGTTTAATTAAGGCCACAAAATGTCAATAAAAAGACCAGGGCCTTGAGGTAATGGTCTCCCCCTTCCCCACTGTTATGCTACGCCGTTATACGATTACTGTTGTTGTTACCATGCATTACCGATTTAACCCACAGCGGGTGGAGGATGATTTAGGTACGAGGTCAACATATGCCATCAATACCATGCTTTACAGTCCTGCCAGGTTTGAAGTGTGTGTTTTTATTTGCATCATTACTCATCACACACCTGGCGTAGGACAACTCTAGGGGGCACCAAAATCATAAGGTTATTAAATCGTGGGGCAAGACTAAATTAAGTCATTTCGCATGCACCACAACAAAAATGGACCTCCAGTAAGAGAAAATAATCAAGCATTGGTGGTTAGTTATATGGAAGAATGTGTAATCAGGTCTCCTCATTAGAGTGTTTTTTTTATGGCTTTGTGCCTGAAAGCATCCATTTCTCTCACACAGCTATCGGTCACCATATGATATATGTAGGTCTATATCAGTCCCTGTAACAGATGGCAGTGAGCTCGTTCACTGCCATTTTGGAGTCCCTAAGGCTCAACTTGGTACCAGCCAAACTCATCCATGTATTATGTGTGTGTGAGTGAGTGAGCAAGAGAGAGAAAGCATATATGCATATCTCTGCATATCCGATTTATTGTCAGTGTGAAGGTGTGTGCGTATGGGCATATATGAGTCATATATATGTGTGCCTTTGATTGTGTGTGTGTGTGTGTGTGTGTGTGTGTGTGTGTGTGTGTGTGTGTGTGTGTGAGAGAGGCTCTCCGCCTAGTTCTCAAGGAGGAGACATCAATCAGCCAGCCAAGCTGTCGAGAGTGGCACCCTGCAGCGCTCCACAACGGCCTGAGTCCTGTGAATCACCCTGACTTTGAGGGCCCCTGTGCATAATGACGAGGCTCTGCCTGAGACCGCCAGTTTTCCCCTCAGCCTGTCAGGACCCGTCTCTGTACGGCCGAGAGCCCTGACGGGAGTCCCCCTTGTCCCCTCCGGGTCCCTTCTACTGTGCCCCCACCTTGCCTGACAGTTTGGCGATGAAATCTCCCTGACTCAACACATCACCAAGCACAGCACCTTTAGGGGTGTCTTCTAGAGAAACGGAGGGTGGTGCGGTACTGTATGGCGCAATGATGCTGCAAATCATTTTATACGACGCTGGGCAATGAGGGAAGCTCCTGTGTTGGTATTCAATTTTGTATTCCACTTTTTTTATGCTTTTAAAAGGGTACGCTCTTTCGGGGGTCATTTATTTGTGAACTAATTAATTGACTGTCTGATCTAAAATGATTTCTTTATCTCTTTTCATCCAGAAGAGAAAAGGGAAATTCAATTACAGTGCTACATTTCATTTTTCAAAAAGAAACACATCTCCACAAGGAGGGCTTGACTCTCTGCCAACAAAGTTATCAGGAACAAAGAGCCCCCACATCATCTATGGAAAATTCATTCCAGCGCCTTCCTTAGATGTTTGCTCAGCTTAGTAAGACAAGGATGAACTATATTTCTAGTGATTAAAAAATCAAATTGTCAACAATTCCTTCCTTGACCTTTTCAACCATATATTTGTACTTGAAAACCTTCAGAACATAGACAAAGGAAGAATGGGAATTAAACTTGCACTATTTGACTTGTCTGCTCGCAGTTTACGACGCAGTCTCAGTTGATTAAGGTCACATATCCGGAGATAGAGGAAGAATCAGGCTGGTCGCTCATGCGTGGCATTACTTTAATTAGATTACGGAGGCACCCATGCATAGCCAAGGGGGGTTGCTCCTGAGAACTCGATGCATGTGCTCCTATTCTGATGTGTGTGACTTCTGCTACACAGGCCCACACCACTCACCTATGTCTCTCTAAGCGGGCTAATCAAGTGGAGATACTCAGAGTCCCGGCTCTGTAAGCGGTGATAGACGGCCGACATTTATCTGAGCACCAGAACCTTTAAGTGAGCTGAAATATGCATGCAGTGCTGCCTGCTCTCTTGGCGGGAGACCAGCTTATGAGAGACCTCTTTAACCCATGATGAAACCATGCCTGGAGATGTCAAACACCTTCAGGTTGAAATCTGCAAACCCAGTGGTGGTTTGCATCACTTCAAATGGTCTCACTGTGAAGTTTCTCATTTGTAATGAGCTAAAACAAATTTGAACATTCATGGATTTAGGAGATGAATGGCTGTATTGCTTTTCAAGGAGGATATGGTAGACATAATTCATACTGTACAGTAATTGTGGTGGGCAAGATTTTGGTCCCAAGCTTTGGCAGAGACTTGAAGTTTTGTGTATTATAATCAGCAGACCACACAAGCCCTTCATGGAGTAAGCATGTTAACTCCAAAGTCAACAGTCCCCTAATTAGCCTAAGGATTCTTTACAAATTCATTACAGCTTTTGCTGTGTGGGGTTTCAGATTTATTTTGTAGCAGACATTTAAAGGGATATGGGTATGGGTATGCCTTAAATTGCTGCACTGCTACAGTATGTTTTAATGTTCCATTAGTTGGAAGGGTTCTCAATACACATAGCAACCATTAGGTAAGGGTCGTAGAATCAGGCCGGTTATTAACATTTTACTTGATGGGTGAGTCCATATCACATTCATTAAACCTTACATAAATGTAATGCTCGTCAATCAGTAAATCTTAAAGCAAGACTTAATATTGATTTTATTTATTTATTTTCAAAATACATCAATTTACTATCATATATTTTTTAACAGATAAAATTGCATATTTCAATTTGTAAAAATAGTATGGCTTGGCCCTTTCATTAGAATCATCAATGCATACTTCATATGTTATTGATTAATTAATCAGCTATTTCTGTATCTAAATAAAACAGATAAGCCACAAGATCGAGTAGCTAATTGCATTCATTAACTTCAAGTGTAGAAAAATACTGCCCCTTGGGTTCATCTTCATCTTGACTGTGTTGCTAAACCTGTCGGTTTTACGTGTATATAGGAATAGGTGATAATTCAGATAACACAAGTTTGCGGTGTTTACAAGTCATATAGTGCCAATATTTGTAGTTGACTGGGAATATGGCTACAGAAGGGGACTTTTATTTTAAAGACTTTTATCTTACATAGTAATATAATGTAGTGCATGAATGTTGCTTTACCCATTCCGGAATATAATATGAAGCATTTATTTATGGTTTCATAAATGTCCAATGCACTCACCCATGAAGTGTGATGTTACCCCAAATATCTCTTTTAGGTGGTAGGGCCTAAACAATTACACATTGATTTCAGCTGCTAATTTATTTTCACCTGTGACTATTCCTTCTGTACATTGGAGACTAGAGTCTAAAAACAGATGCACAAACAAAACAGTTATCACTGCTGAATTTGTTTCAGTAATTGTAATGACTAATAATGCATGCAAATTGTCTTACGGATGTATAAAAAAAGCCATTGATTATGTTTTATTCAATGAGTTCTTTGAAAGGTGTTTGGGAAGGTTGCGGTGCATATGCATAAATATATGTAAATACTGGCTGTTGTAACTGTATACTTTGCAGGGACTATGAGACAAATACACTAAGTTAGCTTCATATTATGCCTCAACAGATGGAAGATTATTTTCCCCTTTTGAAAGAAAGATAAATATGTTCTTAATAGGCCTAAATACACACCAAAAAAAAAATGTTGTAGAACAGGTACATTCATCACAAGGTTGTGTCTCACAAGAACATGTTATAGCTACTAGTTTTTTATTTTGCTTGCTCCAGAAGTCTGGCATTCCCCAGCATTCTTTGTGTTCAAGCCTGCTAATCCTCACCTTCCCCATGTGGCATTTTACCTGTGAAAAGCATTTTCTGCAAACTGGACAGATCACCTAACCACATGGAACATATGTTGGGACTCTTCTCACGAGACCTTGGTATTAGTTGGATAATCAATCAGTGTAGCAGTATCTCACATGCATGTTTTAATGTTGCTATAGGAAATGCAGTATATACTGATATATATATACAGTGAGGATGTAGCCTGGCTAACGCCTCCCACTTCTCAAATGAGACGTGGTCTGGCAACCAGACGTTCATTTTCTCGTATTTGAAAAAATGCCCAGATCCGTTCATTGGGCGGATGTCAATCAAATGCGTCTCTGCATAGCTCATCATGGTCTTGCTTTCTCCCCTGTTCTGTGATTGGCTTCCAACATCAGGCGAAAATGGGGGCGTTAGTTTCCAGACTGCCTTAGCAGCGTGAAAGAAATCACCGCGCAAGGCAGTATGGGAAACCCAGGCTAGTGAGGATGTGTATTGCTATAGAAATTGTTCACAGTTACACACTGTGCATAAACACAGAGTTGTTTTCTGAGTTCTACAAAGTTCTACAAAGTAAAGCACAAGGCACACCTGTGTACACATGTAACCAGAATTCCTTAACCAATGACAAGTGACACATAACCATATTAACATTGGTATCTGCTCTCTCTTCTTGTTTTCAACAGGAATTTTAGCTCATGGTCAGGACAAAGTGAGTTGTTCAGAGTGTCACTTCTTCTGCGGAAGTGGAGGGACTTGGGCCTGAGGGACATTCACCTGTCCAATTACACTGTCCTCCTCAGCCACCCGGGCCCTTCTCCCAGCTCTATCATTGACAAGCAAACCAATCAGTGTTTTCTGCCCAACGGAGAAGGGTGTGATGCCACCGGCCCTCCTCCAGCAGTAGACCCAAGCCCTTCCTTTGCTGCCTACTCTGCCGTGGGGAGTCTAGAGGTACAGTGTTACCACACACACACACACCCACACACACATACACACACACACACACACACACACACACATACATGCGCAGAAGACACACACACACACACGCACACACACGCACACACACACACACATACGCACACACACACACACACACACACACACACACACACACACACACACACACCCAACCACCCACGGGCAAAGACAATTGCAAGTGTTTTCTTCAATCATGATTGTAAGGGAATCTTAGTATTTATGATGTGTAGACACGGGCTGTGTCCTCCACTGTGAAGGTTAATTTAAGCCATTATGCAAGGCAGCCCCTGTTTCACAGGCCTATGCAATATTCTCAAACTATTTTTAGAGGTTATGCGTCCCGTCTCCAGAGAGGAATGCGAGTGTCGAAAGAAGATGTATCGTTATTCCCCCCTTCAAGTTAGACCAGCAACCTTAAGTGATGGTGCAAAGAGAGAGAGAGGGAGAGAGGGAGCAAAAACTTCAGCCTCACTCAGAATGTGTAGATGCCTAGAGTTAGTCCTTTGAAGTCTGTCCCCTAGAAGAAGGGTCAAAGTCATCCATCACCGAGCTGTTTTCATGTGCTTCTGTGTTTGCAGCTTTGAATTAAACACCATTTGCAATATCTCAAAATCAGTTACAAGCCAGAAAAGAAAAACAAGTGAGGGAGTGGGGGGAACAAGCAAACATGGCTATCTTGATGGATGGAACGCTGGCCGAGTCCATTTTAATGTGCTGTGTGCAGGACGCATTAGGTCTCCTTCCCAAGCCACAATGACACCAGGGTCAGTGAGCAATTCACTCCACTCTACTCCTTGTCAACAGAGTTTGTTAACAATTTAGTGCGTGTTGTAGGAAAACTGAGACACTGACATACCTAGAGATACATTTTGTGACATGGACTCCCCGTCAGAAAGGCGCATTCAGAGTGAAGGTCATATGTTTAGGCCTAGAGACAGAACATAGGGTGGTTTTCATTTACATAAGGAAAGGCATCACTGTTCACTTAAATAGTTCTAGTTTATCTTCCCATAATTTAGCCTAATTATTGTGATTTTGTGTTGGACCTAAATATGCATCCTCGGGTCTCATTTAAATCAAGAAATCAAATGCTTTGAGATTTTCCAAACGATGTACAAATTTAAATGGATTGAACTTTCCCCTGTGTGACAGTTAATTGAATCTCATCAAACAAGCAACAAATTAAAAAGTGAAAACTACTTGGTTCTAAATGAGTCTGAAACTGACAACATTACTTAGAATTAAATTGTCAGGACATTAACTATGGACTTCATTTTCATTAGAGGAAATTGGAGGGCCTTTTGAAGCAAAAGAGCACAATACTCAATCTTGTTCCCAAATGAACCCTGTGATCATTAAACGTGTAATTCTGAGAATAAAGATGGTCCCTACCTTTACCTAGCAAAGGCACGTCTTCGGGCACAGCAGCCCTTGTGTGATGATCAGGGAATTCCGAATGCAGGTTGTGTACTGTGCACTCATCAAGCACAACCCACAATGCACCGCTTCATCAGGGCACCCACACAGGACAGGACAGGACATGACTGCAGACGTGATTTGTGTCTCACAGAGCAGGTCCTGGGAAAATGAACAACTGTGGCAACCCTGGCATGCAAACCATTTTCAGTACATAAATACTGTATGTGAGCACAGGAATGTGAACTGTAGAAATATATTTTAAAAACATAGTCAGTGGTGACTCTTCTAATGATTATATTATCAGAACAGTTATAATTATGCCACTGTGCTTTGTTGTCATACACGTGTTAAAGATGCCAACAGTATAGGATCTGAGCTTGTGATTTGCGAGATGGAAACTTTTTGTGCAGGGAAATGCACAAGAGCCATTTCCCAGAGCCTCTGTGTTGAACAATTTTGGTGATGTAGGACCAAAAGGATTTATATTTAATCAGTAATTAGTATGCAAAGAACAGTTCTGTCTGTACTGCCACTTTTTCTTTTTCCAGAATTTTTACCAGCAAAACAAAAATACTGCATTTCCGTCTTCCATGGCTCATTAGGTTTAGATTAGTCTTTGGATCTTTTGATGAAGCATTCTTAACTCTGACATCTTCCTTCTTGCATAATAAAAAGTAGCCTACATTTTCCAGTGCACAGTCAATTAAAGTGGGCAGGATTTCTTTTGGTTTTGGTATGCCGTTTGAAGACAGTGGCTTTTCATACCGAAATCGTTCCATTTAAATCCATAGCGTCTACCTGTCAGTTAAGAGTGGCATGTGGTGCCAAGTATCTCCAGGGTCCATCCTTTTGTGCTGTACTTGAGCATGAAATTCTTGTCATAGAAAAAAAAAAAAAAAACATTATTTCTTTTCTTTTTGTGGCTCATTTTCATTATTTTATTTCAGATACACTCAGAGTTAAGTCATGTGGTGTAACTGTCTTCTTTAATTTCTCAAACTGTTCAGCAAGGTTGTAGTTGCATCCACTTCCACTGTTAACTCACCTTGTGCATGCTTTTTTTTTTGTTTTAATTAAACAGAATATAATTAAACATGGTTTATGAATTCCCTGTTCCCAAGGTTATTTCAGTGGCACGTAATGTGAAGCAATCCTTCCCTTTACTGTGTCGTATTCTCATGTGTAGAATTCCATGCCTGCTTGATCTTCCAAAGCCTTCACTACACAAGTCCACAAGGGCTCAGTTCATCTGACAGTCATACTTTCTGGATTCCTCCCTTCACTCATCAGGGTAGGCAGGGTAATCAGTCACATATCCTTGGCCCCTCTCTGTCAGCCATCTTTGTGAGGTGTCTATGATAGTTCTCACCATGTCATATTAAGTCTGATCAGGTGAACAGGCCCTACTATACATTCAAAGGTTGTACGAGCATGAGTAACAGCCAGTAAGAGCCATTCTCTTTCCTCTTTCAAGTTTCGTTTTTAACCCCTGGAGGTGCAGACAGATACAAACTGTGTCTACATTTAGACAAACAGCCATCATCTACATGTCTATGTGTCAGATGATAGTGATCGGTAGGGAAATGTCCCTGCTGAATCTGCCCTGCTTTATTTTCGGGATCAGAAGTCATTGTCAGAAATGTACTTTATAATGCTGATTCACCTTCACCCAAAATGCTGTGTATTTTGCCAAGCCTTATGTTTTTTCCACACTGTAAATTTCTTCACTTCTCTCTGCTTACTGATCAAAATTAAAATGGAGACATTTGATTTTATCTCTGTATTGCGCTTAAAAATGACGAACACTTAACACGTGCATGTATTTGTTCCCGAAGATCAGATACCGCATACAGGCCATTGGAGAATAACGAGAAAAAAAGAAGAAGTGAGAATTTGGATCACATTGAAATATAATTTTTCTAATCTGTTTCCCCTCCTTTGATGTGAGGCTAATCTAATTTCCCACAGACAGATACATTCTTCCTTAGCCATTGTTTCCGTGCAGCCGGCCCCTCGGAGATGTGCATGCCTATTCATCAGCGGTGTGCTCGTGTGGTAGGAAGCGGCCCAGCCAGCAGCCTCCTCCTGCCTTGTGATTGTGTTAACTCCCACATAATGGCACTTAAACACAGGGGCCCGTGCCAGAGCAGGCCCCTGACAGCCGCAGTCGAAATGAAAAGGCTGCATTGTGGAGGAATAAATATGTTGGGTAATTTAGCGATCCGGCGCGGGGCGTGAGGGGACAGCCTGCCAGCCCGTTCCTCGCGTCTCACCGCAGACCCGCGCTGATTTGTGTCCTCCACTCACCACGTCACCGCAACCTTCCTGCATGGGGGGTGGGGGGGGGGGGGGGGGGGGTTTCATGTGCCCAACACTGCTCCTTGGTTGATACAATAGCATTCATTACCATGTGCTCTGAAATATCAATATTTTGTGGGCTGTGTGCGTGCGTGCGTGCGTGCGTGCGTGCTTGCATGCGTGTGTGTCTGCGTGTCTACGTGTGTGTGTGTGTCCTGTGTGTTCATTTACTGTTTTGTTGTGTTTCTGCATTGATGCATGTATATGTACATGTGCGATAATTGCAAGCCTTTCACTCATGTCTGTCTCTGTCCCTCCTCCTACTTGTCTATCATCCTCAGACATTACATTGTGAATGAGCTGGCATTTAATTTGCGTCCCTAAACAAAATGTAATTACAAACCCTTGTTTGTACCTCAATCAGAGGAAAAAATCCAATTTTCCTTAACAGCCGAGGAAAAACAGTGAATGATTTTGTTGAATGACAAAGTGCATTCTGGAAAGCAAAGGACTTTGTGCTACAAAACCTCATCCCTCTCACTGGCAGTGAAAAAGAAAAAGAAAAAAACCCTCAAAGAGCTAATCCTATCGTTTTCCAATTTTGTCTCTGTTCGAGGGAGTTTAACAGAGCACTTTTATGATGCGAGCACTGACAATGGTGATAAATCTACAATTCCCCTGCTCACTGGATGCAAACGAGATGGGCTCTCCTCACACTGCCATCACATTTCATTTGCCCCCAGGTCTTATGAAAAATGAATTGGAGCCCAGGTACAATACTGCAACTGATTTCCTGCTGTGTATCCGGGGCCCTTAAATAGCCTTCTCCTCTCCTTTGAACTTGCAATGACTTTTTGGGTAACTTTCGTATCACTGCCCATGGATACTTAAAGATGCATGTTTCCTCAATGATCAGACTTTTTCTTTTACAAAAGTGATGGGAAAAAAAGGGAGTTCAAATTGACCATTAAGTAGAATTAATTTGTACAGTAGAATGAATAATTTAGGGCAGCTTGATTAAAGGGTGTGTCTTGTTCTTAATCTCACCTGTTCCGTGTGGTCTGTTCAGGCAGGGCTTGTGGATGTACAGTACGGCAGCATGACGGACCTGACCCAAGCCAAGGCCTCGCTGAATCTCACCAACAAAATAGCAATAATGAAGCTTGGACAAGCACCTTTACTGTATAAGGTAAGGAGCAGTTTCATAACTTTTAACAGGCAAATGTATCTTTTTTAAATATAAAAATATTATTTTCAGATACAAAATTGATCACTATAATGGTCCCTGTTTGGATCATATGATGATATACAAACCTCTACTGCAACACATTGAATCCTTGAATTTCCCTTTGGGGATCAATAAGGTATCTATCTATCTAACACATAGAATTGTGCTTTGGTAATTCAGGACTTTTTGAAAGATGAATCTTTCATTTTTTTCCCCCAGACATACACAGGAGAGGTGTTAAATTTGTGGTGCTATCGGTAGGGTATTTCCCACAGTGCTGTTTCCCCACTGTGGACGATCAACAACCAACCCTATTTCACATTACACTTGTGTGACACGAGATTCAAAATCAATGCGCCGTTGGCTTGTGGCAGTCACAAATGCGCCGTGTGTTGTAAAGGCACTCCTTCACAGTACAGCATGCGCTAGCTGCCATGGAGGCTAATCAGCAACCAATCCCATCTGAAATGACACAACAGGACACGAGATACAATACGCAATTGGCTTGTGGTACTTGCAAACATGCCGCATGTCTGTGGTTTCGTAAAGGCTTTCCGCCACGGCACAACATGCACTATAACAGTAACATGGATGCCTAACCGGAGAACCAAAACATAAAAAAAGCACATCACCAACAGAACAGCCTTCATAAGCATTTCACTGAGGTTATCAATCAGGCACCTTCTTTCACCTCTGTTGAATTATGCCCGCAACATTTTTAGAAGGCTCTACGGTGGTGTCTAGCATCCTGGACCCTAGCTCTTCCACACTCGTAATGGAATGGGACATGTTACAAACAGAGACATCAACAAGTACCACCTCAGAAACACACATTTCACATATCTCTTAAGTCAATACAGGTCTTAACATGACCCCAAGTAGTTTGTGGGTGGCTCAACCATGACCACTGGCTTGCCTTTTCAGCAGCCTCAGACAACTCTTCTAAAGCTCTTTTCAGTGATCATCCTCAAAAAAACTAAATCTAAGTTCTGTATTGTGGCTGACTTTGTTACAGGGAAACAAAAACAAAAGTGAATCACTGAATACCTTACTGTGATAGTTTCTATGATGGCGATTACCATAAAATTAATTAATCCCCTAAAAGGGAACCCTTAATGTGACCATTAGGCCAGTTGCTCATGATCAGAAATGGCTCCTGCTTGACATTTTGGTATTGTTGTTGCAAGACAAGACAAGATGAATGCATTGATGCCGTTGAAATTGAACCAAACAGTAATTAGGTGATTGAGTGAAAAGATGACAAATTTGAAATGGTAGCACATTTCCCTCATTTCGATTGAACTTCCTTTGGCTTAGAGGTGATTACTCCACACTAAACAAATAAACAACTTGCTGTAAACAAATGTAATTTTGAAAGACACATTTGTTTCCATTATGTTTGAATTCTTGTGCCTTTATTTTTCTGTCTGTGAAACAGTTCTCCTATTTGCTTTACAGGAGTAAGGCAGTCAGATTGATGAATGTGGACCCAAATAATAAACTATTAAGTTAGGCGGTGAAGGTGACTGGCAGTGTAGTTCAATTAACAATGGCCATTAAAAGGTTTAGAGTAGATTAGAGTCGTGGTTGTTAAGTATGCGGGCACTTTTTTGTTTTCAGTTTTTTTTTGCCAGTTTCAATTATACTATCACATTTATGTTGTGGGAAAATGTCTGTTGACATCTATTGGCTAACTGCATTTATTAAGCTTTAATCTGTCTCTCTGTCCCTATCACACTCCCTTATGCCATTCTTTCTTCACCATGTAATTGTGCCAATTATGTAGAGACAGCTACTATTTATTAGGCTAAAGGTTACAGTCAGGGCTCACAACGCATTTCAAAACAAACTCGTAGTTGTCCTATTCATTTCACCAGCCAATGTTATTGATATTCTTTGACCCCTTTTGACCCTTCTCTTGGTGATTGGCTTGTGGTTAAGCCCCAAATCAAAGGTTGACTTATGATCACTATGATTATTGGGGATCGGTGAAAAAAGCAGTTCATAGCAAATGCCTCAGAGTATTAGCAAAGACGCCGGTTTATTTGCCCCGCTCCCTAAAGGACATCACTGGGACATGTGAATATGAAAGGTTTTTAAAGGTTATTCCTCTATATTTTCTAAAAATGTCTTCCCATGAATATAAATCCATCACAATTACTATATAAGATTTTCTTTTTATATAGCTCCACAAAGTTGAATGTCCCTCTGATAAATGGGATTGTGTAGAGAAAATGGAGGAAGGTGAGCTGAAGGAGATGGGGCCTGCAGAATGAGTCACTCTCTGTTTTTCCCCCCTCTGTCCATGTTAGAAGCATGAAAGGCATCTCAAAGTCACTGCTGATCTGTACATTATTCATACCTGTAATGTAGCAAGGATTTCAGCGCTTCTTGTTTTAGCGAGTTTCAAATATGCAGTCCAAATATACTTCACTAGGCTGCCTCCCACTCAACAAGGTCCTGTTGCATTTGCCATCATATCTTAATGTTGGGTGGCATGACAGATGAGGCCACACAGTGTCTCTCGGTATTGCTTGGCTACTCACTGAATGTTTAAGTATTCTGTGAGTACATTCTTCAAACTGACAGAGATGTATCAGAACTGATCATTGGTTCTAGTCTGTATTCAATAAATGAGGAGTTTTGGAACAGTCCAAAAGTTGTCTTAATCCTGCCTTTCTAGTATGAGAGCAGTTGTGCCAGTCAAACAGTCTGACTCTTCTTCAGATGAACGTTGTCTAACCTGAGTTGTATTCCCTATGCAAAAAACGAGATGAATTAATAATGACTTGACTAATGGCCTAACATGTTTACCATGCTCTGCTTTGGGTTGTAGCGTATCGTTTGCTCTCTTTCGTAATGAAACGGATGTGTGGTAGACATGTTCCACTGTTCACCACAGTGGTCTTTAGTCTGGAAAGGGTGATGGATGCAGGGATGCAAGTAATGAGGCCAAATTAAACTCTGGGTATTTAATAGTGTTTTGAGCCTCCCTTAGAGCTTCGTTAGTTAACAATAAAAAGATGTGCTATTCCCTCTTCATTATTACAACAAAGAGTGCAGACCTTATTTCTAGCAAGAGAAACTGTTTACTCCTAGTACATTTTCACAGCCTGCAATTTAGGGTGCACAGAGTAAAGCACACTGCATTTAGGTGCCAACATGAGTCCTCCAGCACTTCCTATCACTTGCCCACACACACCAGCACTTGAAAATCTTGACTGAGTACCATTTGATAAACAATAGATTTGTCTGAGTGGCATAGACAAACATAGAACTGAATCGCAGTCTACAAGACACGGCAGACTCCGATATTGAACTTCTACAACCTCTGGTGGTTGCTGGAACATAGTTTTTTAGCATTCTCTCTGAGAGTGAGGTATCTAGAGTCCTGAAATGTACCCGTCCTACCACATGCTCATTGGACCCTATACCTACGAGTCTACTTCAGTCCATCAGCCCGACCATCACACCAGCTATCACACGTGATCATTGCTTCACTAACCTCTGGTACACTTCCAACAGTGTTCAAAATGGCCCTGGTTACACCTTTACTTCTCTCAACCCTGCTCAAGTTGAGAACTACATTCCTGTCTCACTCCTACCTTTCCCATCCAAAGGTGTCCAACGAACAGTCTCCAAACAGGTCTCTGAATTCCTTTCAGTCTTCTGGATCCAAATCAATCTGTGTTCAAAAGTGGATACTCTACCGAAACGGCTCTGCTGTTTGTAGCCAAAGCCTTAAAGGAAGCCAGGGCAACCACTCAGTCATCAGTACTCGTTCTGCTTGACTTATCGACTGCCTTTGACACAGTTATTCAAACATGAGATTCTCTGGCTATGTTCTCTCCTGGTTGGAATCCTTCACAGGACACTTGTTTAACATATCATGACTTGGACAGCTGACCAGACCTTGCTACCTCACTACAGTGGTCCCCCAGGGCTTAGTGCGGGGCCCCCTTCTCTTTGCTATCTATACCACCTCTTTGGGACAGATTATCCATTCCCATTCGGCTTCTCATACCACTGCTATACTGATGACACACAGCTCTATCTTTTCTTCCCACCTGATGACCCCTTGGTCTCGACACAGATCTTGGATTGCCTCTCAGACATATCTACATGGATTAAGGCACACCATCTCCAGCTAAACCTCTCAAAAACTGGACTTCTGGTCCTCCCAGCTAAACCAAAGATCATGACATCAATATCAATCAATTGAGTCGTTCTCGACAACCAACTAACCTTCTCTGATCATGTTGCTTCGGTTGCCCAGTTGTACTGTTTCGCACCCCACTCGGAAAAGCAGGACTTACTTGGCTGAAGATGCTCCTGGTGTAGGCAATAGTCATCTCACAACTTGACGACTGTAATGCCCTCCTGACAGGTCTCTCAGCCTGCACAGTGAAACCCCTTCAGATGATCCAGAATGCAGCGGCATGCCTGGTATATACAACCAAACTAAAAGGGCACATGTCTCCCCGTTACTAATCCAGCTGCACTGACAACCTATGATTGCCGAATCAAATTCAAGTCTCTAACGCTTGCCTACAAAGTGATCTTCAGCATTGCTCACACCTACTTGAATACCCTCATATAGGCATATGCTACCATCCGACCGCTGCGCTCCTCAGACGAACAACGTCTAGCTCTACCACCGGTTCACTCAGGCCAATCCAGACTCATCTGCTGTGTTTTGTTAGTGAAACGCAGCCAAATGTAATGTAATGTAATACATGGGGGTAGCGAAAGGGTAGGGCGGTGATGTGCAGGGTTCTATTGAAAACAACAGAATCTGTCTGAAATGGTAAAAAAAACTGCTGTCTTTTAAGATATCTAACTGGGGAGCAAGGCCGTTAAGTTTGATTCAAAACCGAAAATACTATTTTTGCTGCCTTCTATAATAATTACCAAATAACAGTCGTTTTTGAAGGTAGCATCGATGCTCACTTCAGAGACCGTTTATAAAGTTAGACAAGACCTAGACAGTCCTTGCTCACATCATGCTCCCTACAACCCATAATCCTATGTGGCAACATCTGAATTCTCCTTACTAAAAGTATGTCTGAGCCTAGAAATCTAGACGCACCCTAGTGGCAAAAAATATTTTTTGCTTGGCGGGATGATCTAGTGTCACACCGTTAAGGTCAATCCTGCGTCCGGCACCAAGGCAGCCGCTCCAATCAGAACGCTCTATCTGTGTACCAAGTCCTTGAGCCCGCCTTAGCATGGTGACGACAGAACTGCGCCACAACGAGATAGCAGAACTATCATAGAGAACAACGAAGATGGATGAGGCTAACGAAGCGCGCTCTTTTGAATCGGCTTTGTCATCGACTTCGGCAGTATAGACTTGCACTCAAGCACTCAAGTCATTAGTTTTAAAGAAGGATGTATTTGCCGTTTTGCCGACCGGCTACGATTGGTCACAAGTGCTGGCCTGTTATGAGCAGAGGCAGTTTGAAAGACCCATTCATCCCACCTACAGGCTTCAGCTCTGTGAATGGTCCGACTCCAAACTATACATTTAATGTATAGTTTGGCCTGACAGGCTTTGTGAATAACTTTTAAGAGAAAACTCCCAGCTAAAATCTTCTAGTACGTAGGAGTACTCTTAGTGGTAAGATAAAATGCTTTGTGAATACGGGCCCTGACCTGCTATCACATTTAAGCCATTGTCCTTAGATATGTATTAGTACATCTTCATACCCATATTTGTAGTCTTTTGTAGTGCATTTGTGAATATTGCTTTTTCACATCCTCCAGGCACCTGGATACTTACTTGGTAATGCGGCATTTAAATAAATGTTTTGCTGATAGGCTGTTGCACTTTACCTTGTGTAAGTTGTTTTGGTTAAAAGCCTTTGTGGACTGAATGAAAATGTGGCGCATACCATTTGAAGCTTATTTACTCTCATAATATTCACCTTAATGCTTGTTTGATTTTTCTTTTGGTCTTGGCTACCTCAGACACTTCTCAGTTTTGATCAGTTAACCTATCTAGTTTCAAAGGCTGTGTATGTCTTATTTTACTATCATTAAATCCTATATGAATCCACTGACCACCTGTCAAGTGGAAAATTCCAATTCTACACAGAATTGTAGATAGATTATGTCAGAATTGACAAAATGTAGACATTTCCTATACAAACCACACACACATACAGTACATAGTGTGCATACAGAGTGCATCTACATCTAATTTAAGTTCTGTTAAAGCAAACAGGACCCCGACACAAAGCAGAAAAATCCCTTAAAAGTGTGGTGGTTGGAGATCAGTTCAGATCAATGATGTCATCCAAGAATTACTTCCCGTCGGTAAATCTCCTGTGTTCTCCTTCAGGGAGCCGAGGTTATATTCATAACCTAATATTATCATTAAGATCACAGTACATTATGGCTTAGAGATATGGGGAAATGGACAATTTGTTGTCTTTCAGTGTAAGTGTAGAACTACTTTGCCAGTCGAGTACAACAGTGATTGACAGCACGGTATTGACCAGAGACTCCAGTTTAAATTCTATCAATTTGCCTGTTACTCAAGGCATCATTTGTTTGGGAAGAGGTATTGATCTTTCTAAACGTGTGCTCCATTACAGTCTGGGTGCATCACTTTTTTTTTACCTTTCCTTTCAGTCAGTGAATTGTCAGCAAAATAACTCAAGTAATGGAAAGTGTACCAACTGCTGTGCCAACAATGTTAAGGTGGAATTCGGAATTCAAATCAATGAGTGAATCATGACAGATACACATTTCTCATTACACACTCTCAGTGCAATGTACTGTATGTATTTTTTCCTTTTCCTTTTCTTGGTATAGGTTTGAGAGCCAAGAAACCAAAATGTACTCCTTGTTTTGAATAGTATTGGGTGAAGTGCATGCATCAGTGAAACAGTATGATGATTTGAATTATGTGAATAGTGGTGCAGTGATTCACAGACACAACAAAAAGTAAATTGAGTGCCTAAAGTATTTATAGGAGTGTGGCTGGATAATCAGATGGATAGAAAGATAGATGTATAGATATACAAACTAATAAATAGACGGATAGATCGATCACTGGATAGATAGATAGACAGACACTGACAGAACGACTTTTATCTTTCAGAGTAAATAGCGACCCTGTGTGCACAAATAGAGGTACCCTTGGTTCATGGGGCCTACAGAGAGTTCCTTATCAGTGCTGGCTGCTGTAAGACATTGTGAGGGATGACAAGAAGCTGGCATTGAGGGGAGGCTTCAGTCGTGCTCCTGCTGCTCAGTCTACAGTGAACAGAGTGCCTTCATCCCCCAGCCTAGCATTACCTTTCAGTGGAGATTAGATTAGAAGTGGAAATCTCGAAGACACCAGTGCCAGTGCCATGAAGTGTGTTCTTGTGTAGGTGCGCATGCTTATGATACTTGCTCATACTGAGCGTATTTTTCTAAGTAATTATTTTCATTGTTAGAAATTAATTATTAAAAGCTGGGTCTGGAAAGGTAATAAGCCTTCTCCAAAATGATAGCACAAAATGTTTCCGCTGTACATTATCAGCCTCCTATAGAACGTACAACCCCTATTCTGACAAAAATGAATAATTCTGAATGTTAGATTGTATTAAGCGATCCCTTTACATAACAAAGATCTAGACCCGCTGAGGCATGAGTTGTGTGATACAAATAAAATTCCGAAATAAAATTTAGCAGAAGTGCAACCAATAAATCATCAAGGTTCAGCACAATTAGAACCATTAATGCATTTGTTCCCCAAAAATTCAAGTCCTTCCCTGTAATGGCACTTAATGGAAGGAACATACAGTAATGGCAAGGGCTTTAATTCTGATATAATCAGTTCCACAACATTAATATGTAACAATTAAAATAGAGATGGGCAAAGTTTGACAGAGTTTTGTCATTTGAAGGAGAAAACATGCGGACTTGTGATACTGTCTTCGAGAAAGTGAAGAATATGTCTGCAGAATGATGGTTGAGCCTGCCCTTGTATCTGTAAAGCATCAGAAAATGGTGGTGTTTTACCACTAATATTTTGGAGATAGACTTTGAATCACTGTTATTTGGAGAGAGCAAAGAAGGTGTAATGTTATATGAAGCACTCTGTCTCTTTCTGGGACTGGTGTGTATAGAGAGAGAGAGACAGTGTGGGAGGAGGCTGGGTGTACTTTGAATAGTATATTTATAGGAAAGATTGCAGTCATGCAATGAGGTTAGTGTTAAGCTTTTGAGCTTTTTGTGGTCTATTGGGATTTTGAAAAAAAAAAGAAGAAGAAGATAGTCGGTGGAATATTCAGAGGAGCACACTGGTCTGTGTTGGGGTAACATAAATACGGGACACTAAAGGTACCTTGTATACTGAGATTGCTAACGGAAGCTTTATAGATGGTTAGTTGAAATTCTCGGTCCATTTTGTTAATGAACAGTTATCAAATACCACTCTGACAAAATCCCTTAATCCTTAACCAGAAGTTGTTGCCATCAGATGCTTTCTTTTGGGTGGTAGTCATGGTAGGTGATCAAGCTTATTAAGAATACATGTACCGAAATAGTACAGATAGTGCTAAATGTCTGTGTGAATGGTGCTGGTAGAAAGGCCATAGAGTAGTCTCTACCAGTGAGTAAATGTCAAGTGTTGTATGCCTAGTTGTGCGCCCCGATTTTCCAGTGAAGGACAGGGTGTTAGTGGCTGTTGGCATTTAGCAAGAGAGGCCGTGATCCATGGCATTATTGTCTGGGGTTTAGAGCAGATACAAAAATACCCCCAAGGTGTTGATTGCTATCTGTGAAGAACTCCCACATTGGATTTAATACCATTTTGATCCCCTGATTTCTCTCCCTTTATAACATCACTTATCTCTATCCCCTGGAAAAGGTCATTTGGCTCTTCTCTATGTATGTCAGGTCCTAAGGATCTGTCATCGTTACAACTCCCTTAATGCCAGTGTGCTACCTGTGCTCACTCTCTGTGTTGTGGTATGTGTTCTCCAAAAGACGACAGTTTTGTATGTGACTTTCACGCTGACTTTCTACAATGCCAGTTTCTCTATTTTCCTGAGAGCTCAGGAGTTGGTTTTACAGATGTTGCTGCGTGAAAGGCAAACATGGCCTAATAAAAAGTGACTCAGTGGATATAAATGGCTGTCTTGATGCAAAGTGGGTCAGCAACATCAGCCCTGGCTGGTGAAAAACACCCTGCAGCTTTCTTACACTTCACCCTGGTGAATAACCGAGATACTGGAGGACGGGTTGTGTCCAAAATACTGTCACAGTCTCTCACGGCAGAATGAATGCTAATTTATATTTCGGTTTAGAGAGGCCAGATGGAAGGATGTGACATATCCTGTCGTAAACAGATGTTGAGTTAGCATGGAGATGGACATTTTTTAGTCCTTTCAGAGACATAACAGTGAGAAAGTCGTGGTTCTTGTGCGGCCCCATTGGTCATGTGACACAATATGTTCCCCTCAGCTTTCTGACATATCCATATTTGCATAAAGTTACTAGGATCATATGTTACACATTATATCATATAACATGCGACTGCTGCTGCTTCTATTTCTGCTGCTACTACTATTATCTATAAGCTATATCTGCTACTACTATTACTGTTACTACTATTGATAATACTAATAATAGTAAAATAAAATAATAACATACGTATACATAAAATAATAAACAACAGCAATAAACCCTGTATTTAACCCTGCTCTTTTCCCGGTAGCCTATAGAGCTCTCCTTGTGTGTTCAGCGGTGGCTTAGGGATTTGTCCTCTGTTCACCTGAGGCTAGGACCTGAGGCACGACCGTGCTCAGTGTGTGGAGAGCAGCCTGTCGAGAGACTGGTAGAGACGTTCAAGGCTGATCCAGGGCTTGCTGTGGCGGTGGGGGTGGGGACTGGGGCTAGCGCAGCTGTCAGTCTGCTGTTATCTAGACTGGCGGGCTTTGGGGCGTCTGTCACACATATCTAGTGAGCTCTCAAAAAGAGACGTATGTCTCCCAGTCATTCTCACAGGCACACAGTGTCTCTCTCTCTCTCTCTCTCTCTCTCTCTCTCTCTCTCTCTCTCTCTCTCTCTCTCTCTCTTTCTTTCTCTCTCTCTCTCTCTCTCTCTCAAACACACACACACACTTATGCACACACACACACACACACACACACACACACACACACACACAGACAAGCGCTGACAAATGCTTTCCCCCCATTGGCTAAGATGAGCCTGGGGTAGCTTTCAATCACTCCCACGCCCTACTCACTCCCCTGACGGACATGTTTGACCCTGCATGCCCCGCTAACACCTTTCTGGAATCTTGAGTCCAGCCCTGGTATACTTTGTCCACAATGTTAGCGCGGAAATGAATGTTATGGTTGCTCCTGTCACTCAATTTGCACATCCTGGCGTAAATCACCAAGATGCCCTCAGAGCAGAATTGCTGATAAAACAGTATGTCCTCCCTTTAAAGTAATTCCCTCCCTTTAAAGTAAAAAATGTCTGCTGATATGGTTTAAGTGCCTCTCTTTGTAGTGAGTCCGTATCTGCGTGTGTAGTGATTTCTGCACGATAGCATCATAATTGCGCTGAGATGTCTAGTCTCTAGATGAGGGAGTGGTGGTGGGTAATATTTTTTTTTGTTATCTCTATTTTTGTATGCACTTTTACTTCAATAATTGATCAGTTCTTGTGTCTGGACTCTCTTTTCAGCTCTCCCTCTTGGAAAAGATGGGTTTCGGCGGCGTGTTGCTTTACGTGGATCCATGCGATGTCCTCAGCGAGGTCGATATCTGGCACAAGGCCTTCGGCGTCACTCTGAATCCTGGAGGAGATCCCTCAACCCCAGGATACCCGAGCATCAGTAAGTGAACCATTCAGATGATGATGATCTGAAGGGCAGTTATTCTATTCACAATAGAAAAACATTTTCCACATTCTCTACTTCTTTTTGTGCCTTCATGATGGTATTACTCGTTAAAGTCTGATGTTAGAGGTTGTGATGATGACGACGATGATGATTATGATGATGGTGTTGTTGAATGCTCTCAGTTCTTTGTTGTCCTCAGTGCATCTTATGTGTCTCTCTTTCTCAGCGCATCTTACATTTCTTTTATTTTCAATCTTTCTCTTTCTCAGCGCACGTTTGTGCTTTCTCTGTCTCTCTCAAACATTCCGCCAACCTGCTCCTCAGACACTGCGCTATCTCCTTTATTTGATTATTATTCCTGTGGCGTCTCATGTTAAAATTTGAATGAGCAGTAGTTAGTCCAGCGAGGCCCCCAGGCTTGGCTGATCAAGCCTGCGTTGCGTGCGCAGGGCCTGGGTGGAGCTCGCTCGGCGTCAGCGCCAGAGTTTTAAGAGAGAAAGGAGAAGCAGCTCAAGAGCAGCTTTGTTTGTTTGCACTTGATGCGCCCCTGGGAGCCCCGCTCTAAAAATTCATATCCTGCGCCGCCGCTATGAAGTCAAGTGCTGGAACTGAGGAATTATAATTGCATTTCACGGCTTAATTATGGAAATTCAGGTTTTTCCTCCTTGAAAAGTTGTCAGCACTAATGCGGTGAACATCAGTATTCCACTGACTCAGTGTCAAACACTCAACATTCCACGAGAGTTACTGTTCAGCCACCACATTGCCTTTTTTTATTTCCAGGACAAAGTTGCACCACTAATTATTTATATACATCCAAATAGACCCCATGCAGAATTTGTATACAACATGATAGTAATTGGATGTGTGTTTGTTTTGTGCAGTCATTTTGTAATGGCTTGCATGATCCCATCTGTTTTTTAGCAACTGTAATTAACATAGTGCATGGCACTAGAACTTCCCCATTGCCCTTTTTAAATGTCCATGGCACCAGAACTTCTCTGGTCGTGAATCAGTCCAACCAGAGAGTGTCTGTGTGTTGTAGGAGAGACATATGCTGCTGTCCTTGGTGCTGAAACACAGACCTCTGGCCAGCACCATGGACAGCTCCCAGCCCCAACAAACACATCATGACAGTGGAGTTGGATGAATGCAAAATGCCATATTTACCATCGCTTACGCTCATTAGCCATGGGACTGCACACAGGCCGAGGTCCTGACCTCCCCCATCTTTCTGGAGACAGGTGCCACTGTCTGAAGGTGTGCAAGTTTGCCGAGCGCAAGCTTTCACCCACGTGTGGCAGCCCTCTCTATCCCCACCATATGCCCCGCTCGGACTGGCCTCAGGAAACGTGGCACCACTGTAATACCTGAGGATTGCAGCAGGCAACAGTCAGGACACAGAGGACTGAGAGCAGATGTCTGAACAGATGTTGCATGCCGCCTCACTCTATCACCAGCACAGCAGTGTTGCTGATGCCTCTTGGAGTGTGTGTGTGTGTGTGGGCGGTGCACTTGAGGGGGTCAAGGGGACACTGAATTATTTAGAAGAAGTGGTATTTACTCCAGTCTTAGGGAGTGTGTGTGTGTGTGTTTATAAGACACACAGGGGGTCGAGAGGTTTGTGGCAGATTGTAAGACACCCCCAGCTCATGAGAGGGGTACAGTTTGTTTGTGGTAGGTGACTTACAAATGTGTTTTCTGTTTGAATTTGCAAAATAGGAGACGGGGTTTATATCGTTAAGATGCTAAATGTTAAAGCGTGTTGCAGTCCATGTCTCCACGATTGCATCCTGAATATGAACAGTGTTGGAATATATTCCCCACTGTTAATTTGGTCGAAAGGTGTTTGTCAGACCATCGCTGCTTGACAGGGTGGGCATTAGCCAGATGTTTGTCTCTGGAGACGACAGCTGTCGTAAGACAACATTCCACTCACTACCCATGTGGTTTGCTACACCCTGTGCCAGCCATGCTTTCAGATGAAACATGAGACTACCACAGAATTACAAGACACCTTTATGGCCCATCCTTATGCATATTGATGTTGTGCAGTCCGTCCTCTTCATGTTTGTCTAATTTGATTGCATAATTGCAAATTTAGTGCATATGTTCTAAAAGCATATGGGATGAGAATCTTAATATGATTTATAGATGATGCATGATGGGTTGGCTTAGCATGGGGAAATCAGTAGTAGGTAATGCAACAGTGGGTTTGCATTGCACGTCTGTCATTACTAATTCCACTTAGTGGAGCAGGAGTGAGCAAGATGATGCATAGTTGAACTTTATCTTGCAGGGAAAGGTGTGAGTTAATTGCTGGGGACAGTGTATGATATGGTAGAATTATTACATTAATTAAAAATCTTACGTAATCAGTGGAGTCCTCAGGGATTTTTTAGCTTAGTTCTTAAATGCTTCCCCAAAAATTGAAGAAAAAAATTATATCAGTGTATACTCCGTTGACATGCAAAAATAGCTCAATTCGTTTGAAATCACTGAGAGGAAATATGTCTATGTCTTGCAAAGCTGTGAGCTGCAGTTACGGCTTTAATTTGTCTTGTCGTTTTGGTTTGTCTCCGCTGTATTGTTGTGGCATTTTGTGCCTTGTTTGTTTGTGGTTAAATTCCCCACCACTGTTTTTACAGATTAGCTTAGAACAGCTCTAGGTGTTGGGTGGAAGTCTTTCGCATTAGAATGCAGTTTCCCCTATTAGCTGACTGCCGTACCTCAGAGGGAGGGGATATTTTTGATTTCATAATCGTATTAACCTTCTAAAGCAAAAGCTGCTATCCTTCCCCTGCCTTTCGACACAAACGGAAGGAGAAGAAATGGTTTGAAACCATTTTTACATGTTAATTTCCACTTGCTGACAGGTGGGTCTATTCACATGGAAAGAATTGCATCCCTTGGGTTATTTAGAAACCTTGTTGAAGTCAAAAGAAGCCTTTGAATAGAAATGTAGTCATTTGCATATTGATTTAAACACGGCACAGGCACAGCAATGGGACCCGTGTTTGAGACTTTAATGAACAAATGGAGCTGTTATTATTGAGGAGGCGGTGGTCCTCTGTGCAACGTCACTCGCAGTGATCACAATATTTTTGCATATCATCCATCCTTGTAACATCTTGTCCGGGTCCCTCGAGTCTTTTGTGTTTAATGTGTGCTGAGACTCCCAGAGATAAACCTAAAGTAGTCGTGAAGCAGATAAGGCCGTTGTAAGTCCCAAGTGAGTTAATATGGACATTTAAGGTTCCGATGAACTTTCTATTCCATTAAAGGAAACGTGTTATTGGTGTCAAGGTCAGCCTGGGGATCTTATAAATTCAGGAGGATGCTAGACGTTTTTCTGTTGGGGAGTTGGAAGCTCTCATTATGCCTAATTGCCTTTCTAATGAAACAATACGTGGAAAAAAAGTGTTGTGCCCGTGCTGTGGTTTCGCATCTCTTTGAGTTGCATAATGCATTGAGGTTAAAGTAGTTAAATGCTTTCCGTTTAATTTATTAATGTTTCTCTGAAGTATAAATGAATTACTTTGGAAATTGAGTTCCTCCTGATCAGACCGCTATGGATGCAGAAATGGTGGTAAACTAAATGTATTGGGTTACTTGAGAGAGTTAATTGATATTTAAGGTAACATAATCATAATGAAATACGACTCTACATCTAGGTAATGCATTGTACATTTTCAGAAGAAATGAGAAGACGTCTCTTGATAAACTACCATGAGTTAATTCTCTATATCCAAAAGTAGCTAACAAGGTTGTCATCGACAGTAGCAGTCCTTACTTTGTCGTATATTGTACCAGTAATTATACCATTAAGTGGTGTCTTACAAATGATATGCATGCAAATGTATTATGAGATATTGCTTACGTGAACCACAATCCAAATCCTGTGTGTGTGTGTGTGTGTGTGAAAGATGGAGTAACTCAGTTGTTTAAAGGGATAATCCGGAGTGAAATGCACTTTAGATCAATTTTTCGGACTATTGGGAGTACATACGTTGAGTTGACACCAAAATCATGTCATTCGGATGTATTTTGAGAAAGTTCGAGTTCACCGTTTTTAGCCAAAACTCGTTAGCCTGGAAGTGACCGGGGCAGGTCCTTTCGCCACTACAAAACGCTATTTTTATACCTCTTCTACTGTTCCAAACAACGCTACACTTACGTGGTAGTGAGTAGAGGGTCCCTAAAGCCAAACCGAAGTATCCCCACGTCTTTATGTGGTCGGATAGAGAGTCCAGAATGAATTTAATCGAGTCAGTACCTTCCGGAAATGTCACTGCGGCAGCTGCGCAACGTTTCAACAACACTTTACTAACATTTCCGGAAAGGTACTGACTCGATTAAATTAATTCTGGACTCTCTATCCGACCACATAAAGACGTGAGGATACTTCGGTTTGGCTTTAGGGACCCTCTACTCACTACCACGTAAGTGTAGCGTTGTTTGGAACAGTAGAAGAGGTATAAAAATAGCGTTTTGTAGTGGCGAAAGGACCTGCCCCGGTCACTTCCAGGCTAACGAGTTTTGGCTAAAAACGGTGAACTCGAACTTTCTCAAAATACATCCGAATGACATGATTTTGGTGTCAACTCAACGTATGTACTCCCAATAGTCCGAAAAATTGATCTAAAGTGCATTTCACTCCGGATTATCCCTTTAAGTCATGATGAATTGGCCAAAGATAATTTTGATACCGTTCTTTATTTAGTACTTTGATATAACACTACCTTATTGCTTCTCTCTTCTTGTGCCATGGTTCTTAAGAAATGCATGGCCCCGGTTTTTGGTGATGTCGTAGCAATTCGCCTTGTTCTTTAGCTGGTTGCTCTCAGTAGGGATTTCCCTGAGATGATGCATATTGAATGTGGGTCATACCAGGTTGCTAATTCACAGCCTTGTATAAAAACAAGTTAGATCATTTGATGGCAAAATTGAGCAAAGTCAGCGGATACATTTTTACACTGACATGTCTTGCTTCTATTACCATTTCCTTTTTTTTTCTATTACGTTTTTGAAGATTACAAACATTCTTGAAAGGGCTCTCAGCAACAGTTGTTTTGCAATTCATTTTCCCGACAAATGTTGCATTCAGGGCGGTAAGGGGGTGCTCAGTCAGTAATATTATGCAAATGAAACTCTCTTGCAGTATCTCATTGTATGAGCGTGATAACTGAGAAGTATACATTGAGAAGGTTGTGTAATGCATGTGTGTTCATAAGCAGCATTACAGACTCAGCCCACATTGCTTTAGTTCATTGACACCACCGCCTGCTCTCTACTTGAATTTGATAGCGTCTTTACGCATTTTAAAGTGTATTCCCAAGTGTTAAACGGTACTGAACATAATCCATCAGTGGAGGCCTCAGAATATTATTGTATTTTTCAGATATCAGTAGCACAGTTGTGCTGGTGAAACATACATTTTTAAAAAAGTACAGAGCACAGGACTTGGTCCTTTTTACCAATGATCACTTAAATGGGTTTTAATCCTGTGTCTAATCCATTGCAGTCAATGTCATCCAACACATGTATTACCAAAACTTGCTACAGGCTGTTGCAGCAAGGTTTCGCATGAGCCACCACTAATAGGCTCCAGCACATGTTAGCACAACACATTGATTCCAAAGCATAGTCTATGCCCCAGCAATAACATCTGGGTCAGTATTATTAAGTAATCTGACATTGTTTCAGGTGGTGTTTATTTTTGTACACCAATAAAAACAGTTACTGTAGCTCTTCATTTAAGACTTTCATTTAAGACTCTCTCATGCACACACAAACAAAGCATGCAACTCTTGTAGATCTAAAAATTGAACACAGTTCATTATCTATTAGTATCCTAACTATTGGATCTTGATCAACAAAGTTATTTGGTACATGACTGTGGGTTTGATAGAAATTTGTCAGAAAGCTGCTTTTTAAGCTTTAGTCCCCTGATACACATTGTGTTTGTCAGGGCTCCAGTCCACCCTCCTGATCAGTGATCAGCTGAGGATATGCGCATCTTCAACACACACACACACACACACAAACACACACACACACACACACACACACACACACACACACACACACACACACAGACACACACACACACACACACACAATCTTGCTTTCCCAAATGTGTGCTCATCCTGCTTCTTTTTGCACATCAATAACTAACTGTAACTGACAGAGAGAGAGAGAGAGAGAGAGAGAGAGAGAGAGAGAGAGAGAATTTATTTACTGAGGTACCCACGCCCATTGCTATTTACCTGTTTTCAGTCCCTCTCCTGTTGAGCTGTTGTCTGCCCTCCCCAACACCCCTGCAGGCCCCTTGCCCCTCCATATTTCCTATGAGACATGGCCACAGTTTAGCCCCAGCAAGTGGGGAATAATTTTCCCAGACGAAAATTTACGGTTGCAGCTAGCCCCAAGCCCCTCTGGTCTTAAATCCATTTCTCTTTGCATCTGCGGTGCTGGAGATTACGGCCCGGCGGTGGCATTGGCTGTGGGAAATGACTTGCATGCCTAGAGACTGTAGAGTTAACATGCACTAACAAAGAGAACACTGTTTTGTTTGTTGAGTGTGTATCATTTACATTACAGTGCGTGATTTGATTTGCATGTTAAGATTTGCTTTTGTGCTTAATTGTTTTGAGTTTGTAATCGCTGCCATTTCTGGTAGGCAGTCATTTTTCTTTCACGCAAATCTTGAATGAAGTTTATGCAATTTCTGATTGTGGCATCCTTTAGACTGTGAGCATAATATCTGCACTGTTGAGAAGATTGGCTCTGGCCCTGTGTGGGTCCCATGGGCTTCCATTGCCCACTAATTAATCACACTAATGGTACACTTATATCGATTTTGTTCCTGGAGTCAGCTATTATTTATTGCAAGCAAAACAATAAAACAATGACATTTAAGTTTGGGTCCCTGGTATCACGTAAATGTACCTGTATTGGTGACATGTGGTCACTGGAGAAATAACTTTGTGTGCCAGCACTTGACATCCTTTTGTTTAACCTGTAGAAGTTAGCAAGGATCAGAGCAATGCACTTTATCAGACACAATGCTATATATGTTCAGGCTGAGTAAGACTGTAACAACGCTCGACAAACAGTATCCAGTAAATATCATCAATGGGCCCAAGAGTGGTCCATAATTAGAAGGATGCTTTAAGTGATGTATCTCAAAATTGAGTTGGGCAGTATCTCAGTTTCAGTCATTGGGTTGAAAATCTATCTGACGTTTGGGTCTGTTTAATGAAGGCAGCCACATGGTCGGTGGGTTTAGTGTCATCCCAGTTGGTGACTCCATGGGCAGAAAGTGTCATTAAGTGATCGTTAAAAAGCAATCATCATTAAGAAAAGAGAATTTTCAGGTGCCCTGGTCTAGTGATTCTGGAGCATCAAACACAATAAAGGTCAATTAAGAAAACAGTGTTTTAAATGTTCTTAGTTCCACAGAAGTAGCAAATATTTAATTATTGGAATGCTAGTACAATAGTATCACTTCAGATCACATATTTTATCTTTGTATATCATGTATCAGCAGTAGCATTAGTGTTGCTAATTTGATCTTTTTATTTTATTTTACATACATATTGTGAAGTGTGAATGGTATATGATGTGGGTAGCTCCTATAGATCTGTGAGATTGGACTGGACTTCACAGCTCTGTCGAAAATGTAAATGTAAATTCAACCCATTTTACTTAAAGTGAAAGGGATTGTGTTCATCAAAAGAACTAAAATGCTGGAGAAACAGTACAGTATGTGACAGCTAACATAGGTGATGGACAATTATGTTGTGATAGATAAAATGGCATGAGCAGATTCTCAGAACTACTGTATGATTATGTTTTTGTTGTTGTTGTTGTTGTTAGAATTGTGCTTTAAAGCTTTAAATGTTTTTACCATGTTGTAAGTCGCTTTGATTAAAAAGCATCAGCTAAATGTAATGTAATGTAATGTAATGATACTACCACCCAGTCACCATTTTAAGACAAATGGGATTAAATCACCCATGCCTAAATGTTTGCCTAAAGCAAGTCTCAGGCAACAAACCATCGTCAACCCTATCATTAGAGTTGCTACTTATGTTCACTTTCACATTCCTGACCATCTTTCGAGGGTCTGATTAAGATTCATCTGCCCTTGCGATGAACCTGTATTCACATACCACCATCCCACAACATTTCCAAGCATATAAGTAAGAGCAGGGGGTTTTCACATCAATTAGATTTGTTGCACTAAATTTGTGTTTGCAAAGATCTTAAACAAATCTAGTGGTATAAGCTGGATGACCAGATATTTCTCATTATATTTGGAGATTATTTTGATAAATGTTAAACTTCGGTCAGTCTTTTGTCAACACTGACACCTATGTAAACAGATAAATCATCAACTGTGTTTTTCAGTTCAAGTAAATAAGGCTGCTTGTTGCTAATGAAACAGAATAGATGATAGAATTATTACATTATGTCCCCTGATAAAGGTGTATCATAGACACTTGGCAAATGTGTATTGATAATGTGGAAATGATTGTGAAGGTTGGGAGAGGACAACTGTTTGACCCTGAATTACGTTCACATGGAGAATATGCATGCTGCAATCTGATTCAAGTCCCAAAGCAAAGTGTATCACATAACATCCACAAAAATATATTTCATTTACACCCCACTACTAAAATAGATGTGACACATGGTTCACAATCTTCACATATATCTCAATGAATGCATCACCCTGCAGTGTAATGGAGAATACAAAAGGCAATGAAGTTATTTCCACAGAGAGTAATGGTTATCAGAGAAGCGTAGATTGGAGTGAGCATAACCTAATATGCAGCATTTCTTTTTTTTTTACAAGCTTTGGTCCCTGAGCAAATATTGCTTCCCTGAAAATGGCACCTGTTTTCCACAACCTAATCATGAATCCTGGTCCCATTTAAAACCACTGTGTATATACACACCAGTCTGCATGCACTATACAGTATGGCAGGCACGGGCCAGCTGTTCCTATTAAGATTCCATTTTGTCTCCCATCAACAATGGTAACAGGGCATTGCTACCCCAAATTACAGTGTGATAAAATTGAAGACGGGAGAAGTAAAGCCTCTGAGAGGATGGGTCTCTGTAATAATTAATACAGTGCCTTTCCAACTTGTGCACGCTGCTCCAGAGAATACAAGTACATTTTATTGTTTGTTTGTTTTATCTCAGCATTTTTTGAAAGTGCTGTGCAGGCATTATATCAAGTTCTACTCTGTCGAGGACTTAAGTCTGCTCTCGAGAAGAATTGTGATGGAACATTTAATTTGGGCTCACACATAACATGTTGTTTTTCTTTTAAAGGAAAAAAAACACACACCTCAACCAAGAAATATTAAATTCAGTCGACCTGAGTGTATTTATTTTTCATCAGTCCTGACTTGATTTTATGAGGTTTAGCTGACTATACTGGCAATGCTTCTTTCCCTCTTTTCCTTGTTGCTTTGTTTATGGTTTGCTATTAAAAGCTCTATTCATCAAGGCTGTCCTCTACCTTCTCGTGGTTCATATTCCAGTCACTTGCGTGTTAGATATAGAAACCTCAGAACTGGAATATGGGTGCTTTTCTGTGGTGGCTATTAATGCAGCCTGTGGTCTCTGTTCTGCACAGAGAAACCATTTAATGCTCAGTGAATCCCTTTTGCTTTGATCATCACCCCCTAAACTGTGATGTTTTCCACCCTACTTTAACCAGAGCTCTCTGGAGAGGGCCTCTCAGTTCATCATTCTAATTGGCCATGTTTTTTTTCCAAGTAGGGTTTCAAACCAGAATTCTAAAGTGTGTATCACATGGCCACAAAAGATGAAACAAAAGCTGTCAATAATAAATCCCAATTGAAGGTTATTGAACTTTTTTAGATTTTAAGAAACTTTTATCTGACTGATCTGGTCTACAAAATCTACTACATTTTGGATTTTTGCATTTTTGATGCCTTAATTAATCATGTTTTAATAAATATTTAACAAAACACCTATATATGTGTTGTTGTTTTAGTTTCAACAAATTAACTATTAACTAGTGCCATACCTTACCATGAAAGAATGAGTCACTTACTGTACTGGTATACTTTCTTACTGTCCGGGTATTGTCTATTTTTCAAATAACTCAGTCAGCTGTATCATTTCCTGCAAAACGTTCACCGTTGGTCCATTTACAGTACATGTTGTCTCTAAAAGTATCTTTTCTGGCAGTCAACCCATTGACAGGATGTTCAGCTGTCGTGACCACTCTCAGAATGGTTAATGCCATATTTATACGGCTGGCCAATGATGTTTACTACGCTATTGATGATCAGTTGTAGATAAACTTAGAGAGATAAACTTAAATGAAATCAATGGCAGTGCTGCAACAGTGCTCAGTGGCTTGAGTTAAAAGTGAGGTCAGATGCATTAATGGATGAACAAGAAATATTGAGAGAAAACATCATGCACATGTTGATGGTTCTCCACAGGTGAAGGATTTCAGGCCAGCTACAGTACACTATTTATTGATGTGTGATTACCCCAACCTGCCTCCTTCAATGTCTGACTAAACGCTGTCTCATTTTTGTGATCCAACATGTTTTGAGGGTCAGAAAGCTGGTTTACATAGGAGAATAGGGAATTGAAGAAATAGGGCTATTGGTCTTGTACGGACATATCTGAAAGTATGAGCGCAAGAGTTCAGTCATTAAAAACACCAAGGCAGTCGAGTGTGATCAATGGGACACAATTATTTAAAATTATACTGTCATGTACTATCAATCTCTCAATACTAGACAGCCGTATATGGCTATGACTAAGTCTTTCACCACTCTCACTACTACCTGAGATAGGGAAATTCCCAATTTCTGCTTGCTCTGCTCAAAATAATTTTCAGAGAAAAAATAACCCTCTGGCTGTTGGTTAACAAACAGATTTCACTTGTTTACCTATGTTTTGCTTTTAAGGAGCATTTACCCATTTAGCTTTAAACAAATTTCCACTACTGCTTTCCAGCATGCAGTAAAGTGCTACCGTGGTAGATCCGGTGTTCTGAAAACACATGATGGGAAATGTTTCCCAGACTTCCCAGCTGTGATTATGAAACACTGCAAGTTAAAAACAACCCTCTAAAACCTTTCAGTTGTGGTTGCTTCCCAAAAACCACTATTAATCTGTTGAATTTGCAGTCATTGTCAACATTGTAAGCAGAGAAGCTTTTATCTTTCATCCTAGCACAGGTTTGAGATAGTGACTAGTATGACATGTGTGACTGTACGAGTTTAAGATGATTTCTGCTGTGTGTATATTTGCATTACAAGCTCCATTATTCAGCAGCTGGCAGTTTTTTTTTGTTCATGATTAGTTTAGTTCAAATACTAGCTAGAGTGTGCAGTAACCATAACATTGCTCCATAATTTGGCAAGGTGAACATCAATATGTCAACCTCTTACCAAATCCAGAAAGATAATAAAGTACAGTCTCATCAGGTAAACTAGTTTATATGTACAAAGTAGTAGTGTGAATGTGTCTTCTGACTGCCAACAGGACATTGCCCATACTCAGAGCACATGTTTATCACTTGATAAAGCATTTTTGGTCTGTTCAACAGAGTATCTGTGGGATGAAATAGAGTAAGCAATTCAGAACATTTACATACAACACTAGACACAGCTATGGAAACATTGAAACCACTGAAATCAACTTTTACATGGGTTTGACCCCTGGTAGAATCCAATACTGTATGTTGAATATTTTGTAAAGTAAATAAATCTTGATTTAAAAAAAAAAATGAGAGTGGTGTTTTAGTTTTGTCAGTCACTGGACATTTTGTGACACTGAGTATTTTCTGAAAGTGGTTGCACTGTACCTTGTGTTGATCAAAGCAAGGGATCCTGCTCTTTATCATTCATGAATATACATAACAGCTTCATTAGCTGTATTTTATTATATAATGTTCCATTCCAGTTATGTAATGTTTTGTTATTGTCTTACATAATGTTTCAAGCGGCAAATCTTAAGGGTAGCCATGGTTTTTGCTCATGTTCAAATTAAGTTGATTTAATTAACATCACATTGCTGAAGATAAGTCTGCTGACTGTATCCGCCATTACACAGTGTTCAAGTCACCTTGTGTTCAACAGTTCCTTGAACACCATTGGCACTGTTCAGATTTCCAATTAGCAAGCTATCAAATGGACACAATAGAAAAGAGTAGGGCACAGATTCAAGCACAAATCACAGATCTGACAAAATCACACCTTACTTTACATTTGCCATTTGTCATTTTTCAAAGACAGTTTGACAAACCAACTTAAAGACCCCTTTTTGTCACACAACCATTACTCCTTACAATTTCTTTAAAAATCCTATAGTTCATGTGCATGTCTGGAAAGCGAAATCATCCCGACAGTGGCTTTCGATATAATGAGCCTTTTCTCCTCCTTTAGAAATAATGTGCTAGGTCTGATTCGTATAAAGTAAGGCTAATTTAACAGAATCCTACATGCAAACATGGGTGTATCAGCACAATGTACTGATGTGATCTCGCCCAAACAAGGACGTTCTCTGTAAATTAGTTTGTTCTTTTATGAGAAACTCAAATACACTTAAAACTTAACTTAGACAACCAACTCTCATTTAAAGTCAACCTTTGTTATGATCCTCTAGATAAAAAGAAGCCCTTCTAAATACTCAACCCTTTTATGCCTGATTGCACCAAACTATCTCAATAAATGTGCACATATTGGTATGCTTATTCTCAGAGCGTGTTGGCCACAGTGCAGAACGGTGTGCGTGGTACACCTTAAATTGGGTGGTTGTGCCTGTTTAAATGCATTTGAGTGTAACACAGGCTGAAATGTTAAGTCTGGAGAGCTGCTATATGGGCTGCAAATGGATGTGATCTTAATAGGAACTTGTTGTTTTGTTAAGTATTGTTGTTTTATTGTTGTATTGCTCATCAGTGAAATCTTTTTTGTGATTTCTACTACACCAGGCCTTGTTGTTAATCTGTCAAGTACTGCCCCTCACACAGCTCCCTGGAGTTATTCCTGTTCTTGGAAGTCACATGTATCTCTGAGTTTTCCAATCGTAGAGCAATGATTTTTGAAATGTGTTGTTGTTTAATCTAGGCTATTAAAACTTTATTTAATTTTAATCTGGTTTGGGCACCACTGAGGGATGATGAGATTTTTTGGAATAATTTGGCAGGATTGTTTGGAATGATCTTACCTTTTTATTGGTCTTGCTCCGACGTTGGCTTCTGTATATTATTGCTTCTGCGATGCCAGTCATTCTGCCGTACCTGTGTTCTGCTACAGTAGGAGAGTGTTTGCTTACTATTCTAATTTAGACATTCATACACCTAAAAAAAACAACAAATCTGTCATCTCAGAAAGGCCTAGGGTATGGAGGGGATGATTGACTGGAGAGAGACATACAGTAGGCCTTCCACTGTCACTCAGTGTTACTACAGAAATGTCATATATCTTTAAATACTTTCTGTATTTTTCTCTGAGTACCTTCTCATGGGAATAAAGAAATAAAACAAAATACAGCTTGATTTGCATCTCTGCCTCCATTTAAGAGCGCAAGAGTTTCAGCCTGGTGTTCGACTAGTTTTAAAGACTAGCCTTAGAGAAAAATCAACTTGTCTGTGCTCAGTTTCAGAAGGCCAAATGGAGCCGATATGCTGTGTGGCACTGAGTTGGTAGTCTCCATTACAGTGAAGTAATGAAAGGCTTATCTGGGGGTCTGTTGGCTGTATTGATCTGAGCAGTGCTTACTTCAGTTGAACACCCTTGGAGCACAAGTTCTCTAAGGCTGAGAGAATTCCCTGTCTCACATCTGCTGGGCTGAGCTACCAGACTGTTGCTCTTTTGCCCTCTGTTTGCCTGCTTTGTCCCTGCATTTGTCTTCTCTTTACGTTTGCAGCACTCCTTTTCCTCCTCTCTCTCTCTTTCTTTTTGGCTTGACAGAGCATCACATACAGTACGTGCTAAATGAACACATTTCGCTTTGATTTTTGGGTGAACATGAATTTCATTGTTTGCTTTGTGTACTACAATTGTACAGTGTAGTGTGAGCAGAAATTCAATAAAAAATGACAAGTAAAGATGAAATGCAAAACGTCTGAACACATCTTTATCCTACTGTAACTTGCTACAACTGGCATGTTGGGCTTAACGATCATGCAAATCAAGCTTTGAACAACTAATTCAGTGCTTCTCAAGATTTTTAACACATGAAAGAACTTATGAAAAAAGGTGAGCACTATGTTACATCAAAGGGCAAAAAATGCATAATTTAAATGAAAGAGCATGGCATTGTGTTTGTGCAAATTAATTGCCATCCCTTACCAGTTTATTTGTACAAAATTGTACTGCATTAATTGGATTGTAAAATCTCTCTGGTGTTCATAAAATCTTATAGGTTGTTAAAAATGAACAAACCATTCAGTAAATTTTTGGATCTCATAAATCCCATAAACTTGTATACAAATTGGCCTTGTATATTTTTAATCGATCTTGCTGTGTATGTATACAGAAACGTACCTGGATTATTTTATTTCATTGGGCTTGATGTGTGGAAATGCTCAATAAAGGGGTGTATATTGGGCCAGTCCTGCTTGGGCTGCTTATCGGAGAAGTGTGGGGAGTGGTCAGGGTCTGAAGAGGCAGAAGTGCTCACATCTGAGGCCCATGTTACAGTACATGCTCTGTAGAATTAAGCAACAACAACAACAACAAAAAACATTGATGTGATGGTATATGATTGTTGAGTAGGAGCCTCTCTGCTAAACACTTCTACTGTATTTGTGCCAGGTTAATGTAACTCTACACTTTTTCAAAAACTGAGTTTGAGTTCAATTGATCTTTTCGTTCATTCTCAAAGGGCTCTCATTCCCCACCACATACAATACAGTACATGTACTGAAACAGGCCCAGCAGACACCATAAGATAAATAGATAAACACGCACACACACACACACGCATACACGCACGCACGCACGCACACATACACACACACGCACACACGCACACACACACACACACACGCACACGCACACGCACACGCACACGCACGCACACACACACACACACACACACACACACACACACACACACACACACACACACACACACACACACACACACACACACACACACACACACACACACACACACACACACACACACACACACGCACACACGGTGGATCGGACAGACACTGCATCGCCTGGCTGGAGCATGCGCTGCACGTGCACAACACAGCAGATGGAGAATAAAGATACTGTACTTATATTTCACTGGCCACATGAATCATGGCCGTTCGGGTTAGCAGCCGCTGTGAAAAGCCCTCCACCCTCTGAGGTAATAAACGAGGGGGCTGAGAGAACTCGGCTTAGACCATATTACCTTTGTGAGGACACCGCAACAAAGTGATAAGCACTCGACTTGCCGTGCTCTGACTTCTGAGAGAATGTGAGAGTGAGCAGCAAACTCTTAGCTCTCAGGTTTTCTTTTCTCTCTCTTTTTTTTTCTGTCCGGGGGAACGAGTGCGTCTGAGTACTTTTTTTTTTTTTTTTCGGGAGGAGGGAGGAGAATTCAGAAGGCGTGTATGAATTTTTAGAAGAACACAGATAAAAGCTATTTGCTGGGGAAGTTGTTTATGTTTCCCAAGTTTGGGGGAAAATAAAAGTGGTTGAGACTGAGCGATTAGCGATTCAGAGGGAGTGGAGTGTCTCAGGATGTTTCCCTAAAGATTTCAGCACTTTAGCACAGCACTCCACCTACCCCCTGTCAGACACACACAGACACACAGATACAAACACACTCACGCGCCCTGTCTTTTTGTCCCGCATTTCTCTCTCTGTATATTTCATGAGAATTGTCTTTGTCACAAAGACTGTGTTACACATCTTATCACAGACATTTGATTGCGAGGAAGGCTGCAACTGTAATTCAGAAGGTATATTTTAGATCCCACCCTGACACTCACTGTGCTGTGATATGGCCATTGTTTTATTGTTATTGCTGTAGGATTGTGAAGGGAACTGGTTATTGTAACCTGGGAAATGGTGAGGAATGGGCCTCCACAGCAGTGTGCAAGAGTTAGAGCTGTACGGGGAGGTTCTCTTTTATTGGGCGTCTGTAAACGGCTTCACAACCTGAAGACAATCAGAGAGCTCCTCCATAATTCATGAAGATACCTTATTTCAGTGGCATATAAGCACCTTTTAAAAAGGTATATTTCGAACCGTCCTCCATTCTTTCATTAGCTTCCTTGGTCTTTATCCTCTTTCAGTAAAAATAAATAAATAAATAAATGTTGGCCTCAGTGTCATACATTGCCCACGTTAGTCATCCTCGCATTAGGATAGGATGGGACTTTTGGAAGGAGTGCCTTGTACATCAGGCAAGTGTTTTTTTTTTTTTTTTTTTTTTTCTAAATTAATTTATCAATGGGAATTTTTCCCTTCTTTACATTAAAACTGGCATAGATACTGTATATCACAGATACCTTCATGAGCCATTTCTTAACAATAAGTACCATGGATAGATTGCCAATATAATCAGCACCAAAGCCCACATTTGGCAGTGCTCAGGAGCTTGTGATTGTTGCTCATGTATGACCGTACCCATCACACCAGAGGTACTCCGCTGGTGGAAAATTGAACCCCTAAATAAATGTGTTCCTGAAGCAGGATTAGGCTCACCCTCTTCCCACTTTTAATGAGGCTGGATCAATGGAGCATTTCACCCGTCTAAATCCCCATTGGTTCAGTGGAAACCATTACTTCCAACTTAAAATCCGCCAGCCTATTAGCAGGGAGTCGGTGAGCCGCAATCAGGAAGTAGAGGAGCCTTGATACGAGTGGAGACATCCCTGACTGCGTGAGCTGGCCCTCTCATCACCACACTCGTTCTTACTGATTGTTGTGTTCTCTCTCTCTCTCTCTCTCTCTCTCTCTCTCTCTCTCTCTCTCTTTCTTTCCCTCTGTCTCACTCGCCTACCTTCCCTCTGTTCACTCTCATTTTGCTCTCACTTTTTTCGTTCTCTCTCCTTCTTCTCTGCCTTCCCTCTTCCCTCTTGTCCTTTCCCCCTCAGACGTTCTCGTTCTTTCTACTGATTTCCTGTGAATTATTGGCACACCACTCACCTTGTGCACTCATTTATTTGTTAAAAATATTTGTGCTCTGTGAATGTGATTGCTCACACACACACACACACACACACACACACACACACACACACACACACACACACACTTAAGCTAACACACCAGAGTGGTACTTCTACTTCCTAGCATTTGGACCACAGGGAAAATGAAGTGATTGCTAATTGTTGTATTTCATTGTTGATTTCGTCCATTTGCTCAAGTGCTCCTGAATTGATAAACCTGGTTGCAAAACAGAAAAGATCTCAACAAGGCAATGCCATTTACCTGTGCTGTGCTGTGCTGTGCTGTGCTGTGCTGTGCTGTGCTGTGCTGTGCTGCGTTATCTCGGCCTCCTTGTTGTATTGCAATTGACGGATATTATATTTTGCTTGTATGTTCCAACAGAGGGAAGCTACCGTGTGGAGAGGCCATACCTAACATCACTGCTGGTGCAGTCGATCTCTGCGGGTCTGGCCAAAGAGATTATGTCTGCACCCACTATGGGTGAGGGACGTCCCTGTACCCCGCTGGCCATGCAGTCTGCCTCAGGTAAATGTATTCTTCTCAGCAGGATACAACATTTGGGTGCTGCGGACGATGCCCCACATACTATAACACACGCACGCACGCACACACACGCGCACACACACACACGCGCACACACACACACGCGCGCGCGCGCACACACACACACACACACACACACACACACACACACACGCACACACGCTTCCACACAGCTCTACGCCCCATCACCTCAGCATGACCATAACCTCAAGGTTGGTGTCGGTGTCCAGCACCTCTTTTGATGGCCAGGAGCTCTGAAGTCCCGCTGTGTTCAAACGGGGCTGACACCCCCTCCCCACCCTCCTCTGCCAGAACAGCCCTCAGCTAGCCGTGGCCCAAACTGGGAAACACTACTTCCTCTCTGTCCGAGAGAGAGAGGGAAGGAGAGAGAGAGTGAGAGAACGAAAATAAGAAAAAGAAAAAAAGTGGTTTGGGTCACTGCCTTTCTGCATTTGTATGTCTGTGATGCAGAATGGCACTTTTTTAATATGCTATCAAAACACCAACTGCTAGCCCACCGCGGCGTGGCACTGATGTCTCCCCGCTGTGAGAGCCACAGACGGCAGGCCCTCCACTTTGAATGAAGGGGCTACTGTAGGCGTGCGGTGGGTAAACGAGAGCGCGTGATTACCTTGATTTACGTCGGTGTCGTGGGGAGAGTAGCGCGAGGCTAAAAGTAGGTTATTATATCCACGGTGAATTGCAGTGGGCACTCAACATCATCTCTGGGCCACTCTCATCACGGCCCGTATATGTCCGAGTCCATTACATGTGTCAGTCAGCGCAGCTCGTGGGGATCCTCCGGAGACTTAATTGAATCCATGAGTGGACGGTCGGTCAGGCGCGCACTAGCGCTGCTCCCCGTGGTGATGGCTGCGAGGGGTCAGATTTAACAAGTAACGTGGTCACTGCCCCTGCTGAAAAAAAAGAGATACGTGTGTCATCAGCTCCATAAAAGTGACAAATTCAAGAGGTGCTCATTGGTACATAATTAGATTTAAATAGCAATGCTTGCGTAAGAGGCCATCGTTCAAGTGGAATGATGTTTTTAATTTAATGATAAAAAAAGTGTAATGTGCAGTGGTGGTCTGGAATGTGTGATCTCCGTTATTGCCTGGTACTGTAGTGACCTACATTGTATAATGCCCTTGTTGCAAATTTTGCAAACTGACAGGCAATTTATCACCAGAGTGACACCCCTCGACTGTCCAATACTTTGACACTAATTATTTTGTAAATGTTTGTGGGATCTATTTCTTCTTCATGTACTCCCATAAGGAGTCTTGGTTATTAACATGCTGAATTAAGGTCTGTCTTGGCCTACTTGCCTTTCATAAAAGACATGAAGCTAAACCATGATTGCACAAGAAACAACTTGCATGTAGGTTGAGGTTGAGTTGAAGATTAAAAACATAGGAACCCACGATTTTACATCCATCTGAGAGAGTATGTGTCCATCCTAGATGTTTCAACTGATAAAGGGTGAACCAGTGACAGCAAAATAAAAAAGCACACAGTAGAATAAAACTGAATCAACATAGATAGACCATTGGCTTTATGATGGTACTGCACTTTTGCATCCTGTGCCATGACACATTAAAGTGTACACGTTTTTTCTGACACAGCAGCATGACTTCACACGTGTGATTACATTTAAATTTAGAGTGCAATTCGTCCAACATTGGCCATGAGTTCTTTGTTGGATACATTATGTAAGTGGATTGCGAGATCATAATAGCTTTGATTGTAATTGTTTTCCTTCCTGTGTATGAAAGCATTGTGGTTTCTTTTGTATCTGACCGTTTCAGCACAGGATGCTTCTTTTATACAAACAATGTTGATGAGGGATCATTACGGATGAGGCTTATGAGATTTCACGATGTTGTCTTGAAGGACAGGTGTTTGTTTGAGGATGATGGTGTGTGTGTGTGTGTGTGTGTGTGTGTGTGTGTGTGTGTGTGTGTGTGTGTGTGTGTGTGTGTGTGTGTGTGTGTGTGTGTGTGTGTGTGTGTGTGTGTGCAACCACCACAGAGCCACACTCTGCAGCTCGACACGGCCCTCTTCTGGTGTTGTGCTTATGCGGGCATCTGTTTCAGGCTTTTTAATGGGGGTATTAAGCTCTAATTCCTGCTATTGACTGAAAATCCCCTCTTATCTGTGCCTCGTCACCCAGGAGACCAGCAAGATTGCTGCAGTGCCGTTGTCTCGCCTTGATAGACAGTGCAGGATTTGGGCTCAAGCGACAAAGTGAGGGAAAATGGGCTTTGACTCAAATCCCTTTGCCAAAGTTCCCCAAAAGAAGTTAAAGACGGACACTATCAGGGTGATTACAAGGCAAGCAGCGGCTGTTTGGCAATGCAGTGCTACTACTTCAATGGACCAGTGCCAGTGTTTCAGAGGGAACTTGTGAAGGTCCTAGTAAACAGGTCATGGAGTAGTACATGAACGGTGTGCCTGTGTGAGAGACTTGCGTGCTCTTGAATGCTTTGTTTGCCTGTTGTAAATCTAAGCAATATGTGCATTAGTGTGACTTTAAATGATGCCATTAAATTGGATACTGGATGAAAGATTATACATTTCAGCAAGCAACTCTAGTGGAGGCTCTTAGCATTGGTCATTCGATAGAATAATGTTGATTTTTTTTTATTTTTTATTTTAGCACCTCGTATATTTCTGTTGTAAACTTGTCTCAGTTAGCCCTGGGGGATCTTTTGAGGTCAGCTGTGTCACCTTTCACTCTCGCCCCCCCTGTCTCTCAGTCTGCTTGGATCAGCAAACACGTAATGCCCCGTAACTCCTGAGCACTGACTAGAACTGCCTCCTGACCCTGATGCACAGCAATCAATGTGATCAAAATATCAGTAACCAGGAACTGCATCGATTGCAGACCGGAGGGGATGAGGCCCAATTGTTCCTGTCTTCCCCAGGCCCTCTTAGCCTCCCCCCTCATCCCCATCCCCATCCCCATCCCCACCCCCACCGCCTACCCACCCACCCAGCCAAACCCACCCAGCCGTGAGCTGCAATGTTCCATTAGCTCGATCAAATCTGGATGGCTAGTAATCTGTGCTCTATCGATTGTGGGTGAAGCACTGACCACTCCAGAGGTTTCAAATCATTTGTTTCTATCTGTTCTCGTGCTCGTGCTCGTTTTTTTTTTTTTTTTTTGCTTTTTTGCCTTTTTTTTTTGCTTTTGCCTTTTTTTTCTCATCCACTTTGAATTAAGGCTCTCTGTAAGGCAGCGGTATTCTCTAATTTCCAATTCCCACTTTTCAAATTGAGACAAGGTGTCGAGGTGCAGAGGCGGCCTACGTGTTACCTGTGTGGAAATAGACACCGGCGAAATAACCAGCCCGCACTGGCCCGGCGTCCACCCACCCACATCGGCGGGCCAGATAATGTATTGTTCACGCCTTTGTCAGGAGGAGCTCCGTGGCCCACCACGTGTCACATGAAATGATCTCTCATTCATTGCACTGTGTATTTGTCCCACCCTGGCCATTTTCATCTCATCTCATCTTAGCCGTTAAAAAGAAGAAAAAAAAAATAGAATTCAATACGAAAGAGAGCGGGAGGCCAGACGAATTCCGATTTTCTGTGAGGCGCCGGCTCTCTTCTGTACGAACGCTCCCGAGGTCCCCACGGGCTCCTGGCTGAATGCTTTAAGTATAATAAATTGTCCACGGAGTAACTGCGTAGGAGCAGAACACTATGTGAAATAACTTTATAGAAACACTCTGGCTTTAATTACAATGGTATTGATTGCTGTGCCCAGGTAGACCAGTCGGTATCAGTCTCATTCTCTGTGCTTTCCCCATTGCTTGATTAAGCTTGAGGTGAAAAAAAAAAAGAAAAGCATAGATATTGCTTCTATCTTGAGCTTGATTTGTAGAAAATGCATTTAATTAAGTGGCAGCTGTTCCTGATAGATGTATCAAAGGGTTTGCAACAAAACACAAGCGATTCTGTGCTGTTTACCTCTGCCGTGCACGGCAATTGACATGGTTGGCACTTTCAGATTGCTTTTGAATTGAGTGGATCAGCTTAACAGGAATATTTTTCCAGGTCCAAATTTTGAAATGAATGTAATGAAATGGGGATTCTCGGTATGGATTAAAAATGGTGACAGACCATACCTTGGCTTTGGTAGTGTGGTAATCTTGTTCACATGTAGCCTAACATAGCATTATTCTGGTTTGAATTGAATAAAGAAATCTAACACCATGAATGCAAGTATAACTTGTTTCTATTAAGTTAGTAAGCCTGAGAATGGATTTGCCTATTTATTTGAAAATAAGGCTGCGAGTTCTTTGGTCTATAAAACTGTCACTCACAAATACTCCTCAAGGACTGAATGGAAATATAGTTTGACATAGTCAACTGCTGGTTGTTTAAGCTACAAATTAAAACGGTCCTCTGTCAGTAAACAAATATTTGCCTAGAGCAATGAATCCTATTTAAGGAGATGTTCCACTTGTTTTATTTCTTTCTTATTTGCAGCTGTGTGTAGTCTGTTGTGGTTCCGTGTCTAAAAACAATGAACTTTGTTGACCTTAGAAAATGCTGCACTGCCAGATTTTGCTGACAGAGCTCGAGTGAATTCAGAGCGTATAAGAGCTCACATTATCCCGAGCCGAGGGTGTCGACTTGGCATCCAAAACCGGCATGGAGTTCACAGCAGCGTGAGGTGTCTGAACTTTTCACATGCAAAAGAGACATGACAGCGGTGATATAATGTCTCACGTTGCACGGCGTGTCAGTAAACTGTACGTGTGTATTGCTGCGGATCTGTTGTCTGTGCATGCTGTAGAGTGGATGGGTGTAAGCGTACAGTATTATCTGTAATATCACCTGAGCAGTGAAGCTTTTAGAGAGGACTGCAGAGCTGTGTGTACATCCTTTGCTCTTTATCCAAAGTCATTTGTGCTTTTGTCAAAAGTGATAAATGAGATCCAGTGCCCTGCTAGACGGCCACTGAATTTTTATACGAAATTAAATTACTTGGAGGCAAAAAAAAGGCTCTGTATCAATGAACCATGGTTACAGGGTCCCCCCCTATTTGTGTCCATGAAGCTTACATCTTCAGTGGCAACTTCATCTTTATTTCCCTGTGATATTTGCACCGCGGCAAGCTAATAAAAAAGTCAGTGTCTGCGTGCTACACCCCAAGGCCAGAACATCTGCCCGCTACCCGGCAGCTCTCTTAAAAAGGAATTTTCAATTCTGCTTTCGCCTTCAACCTGGAGAGAGCCTACATCCTCTTCACTGACGCTCTGTTTGAACTGGGGAATCACACCCTCCATGGGCAGTGTCACAGGAGTGGGGGCTGGATGACTAGGGATGAGAGGGAGAGAGAGAGAGAGAGAGTGGGAGAATGCAGGGGAGTGGATGAGGATGGGGAAATTCCTGTGGGATACGGGGTTTACTTTCATCCACTGTGGTATTGATGATGAATATTGATTTCAGTATGCATGATTAATATTCACGTTCGCTGTCTGACCCCCAATAATTAGCAGGACTCGGAGAAAAGGAGAGAGAGAGACACATGTGCTTGTGTGCATTTGAGCGTGTCTGTATCCGTGTGTGTATGTGTTTGCGTGTGTATGTGTATGTGTGTGTGTGTGTGTGTGTGTGTGTGTAGAGAGAGAGAGAGAGAGGGAGAGAGAGCAGAGAGAGCAGGGAGCGGGGATTGATTGGCATGCATAGTGTCTGTGTTTGTATTCTCATCAAGTGCATCCAGTGTGTCTGTTCTCCCCCCCCCCCTGCCCATCTTATCTGCAGGGGAAGTCACGGCTGTTTGGTCTTTTAATCTGCCCCCTTCATTTCCATCAAGCCCTCCTCGACTCCTGCGCCTGTTACGGAGGCATTCTCAGCCGTTGCTCTTCTGTGTGCATCGCTGTTGTGGAGAAGGAGGGGGCTGTGATGAGTGGAGCGAATCGAAGCGCACAGGCGGCTGAGGAGATTGTCTTTTGTCATTCTTTTTCTGTCTCTGTTTCTTCTGTCTGTCTTCTCACTATCTGTTCCTCTGTTGTTGTTAATATTATTATTTAAAAAAAAAACTTGTCCTGCAGTAAATATTTGGGAATAAGTGGTAAATAGTACTGTACATGCCCTTTCATTAGATTAGGTTATGCTACACAAATTTATTCTGCCTTATAAGAGGAAAATTAAGACCATCCTAAAAATCAGAGGTCTTTCATTGTGGTTAAATTGATTTAGAAGTCATTCCTTGCCAGTGCTTTCAATCAAGCATTGGTGTTGTCATAGCTCGTCTCCTGTGCGAGGCCTCTGATGGGACTCTGCTTTCGAGGGAAGAAGTGGTATCAGTGTCGATGGGGAGCTCTTGAGAGGGACACCAGGTTTATATCGATCACTGTGTAGTCTAGTGCGCAGACGGAGCAGTTGTAGAGCCCTGTGTGTTGACCTCTCAGGGCGGCTCTTGACCAGCGTGCTCTTATGGCCTGTATGGACCATGCGGTTGTTTGTCTTTCACGATTGACCATGTCAGACTAGGCGATCAGAGAACCACAAAATCTTGGCCGCGTCTTGGTGGCGAGAGTGGCCACATCGCACAAGATCATCTATCGTAGCCTTCTCGTCATGTGTTGTCACAGTGTCAGTGTCATTATGGGAGTCGTAGGAGATTCCCAAAAAAATCTGACATGCTAAACTTTTGGTCGCGACATCGTAGAATATAGCAGACAATAAACCGTGGGTCGTTGAATATGTCACACTACGCCTCCTCCTTCAAATATTCAGACACGACAATGGAAATGTGTCGGCCACGACACAATCGTGCCAAAATCGGGTTAAAATTGTGTGGTCTGCACAGGCTATTAGAGGGAGGAAGAAGCATGGAGGCCCACCAGCCAGAGCCACCACTATGATGCTCTAGTCATGGGATGAATGGCATCACTGTTTTGCATCTCGTTACGCAGGATGCTAAATGCAAATTGCCAGTGCTGTTCTATGTCACCGGGAATAAGTCCCCATCTGGTGCAGCTGAGGCTAAGGGCTCATCTGTTACTTACATTAATTACATATAGTAATGATAGTATACTTATCGTGTCTACTTACACTGAATTGACATTGAGGATGTTGCTGTCAAACTGATTACTTGGTTTTTGTATTGGGTCAAATTAGATATGGGGTAAGCCCATTCCCTGTTTGAGTTTGGCTGTTGCAAATGGCAATCTCCGTTGTATGGTTCAGCTGTATGGTTGTATGGTTAAAGCATCCTACTGTATGCTTTTCAACACATGGTGTTTACAGGATGTGAAGGAAGGCTGAAACAAATCCCGATGCCATTTTGAAATGTTCCTTTTTTAGGCCACTACCCTGCTGTTTGTCCTCTTTTCTCTTTTCTGGTCTGATTTTGCTGTTTGTGTTCTGTAAAGTCCAATAGGATGTTCTTCATGATGATTGTGTGTTGATTGATGTTTCTCACGCTAACTCTTGAGTAATTGTACTTAGGAGTGTTCATATCCTTGCATGGGAAGAAGCCATAAAAGATGAATGTTTGTTTTGTTTTGAATAGCGGTAGAACAATTGTCACTTACAATGTTGTTGTTTTGTTATGCTCACTTCCCCCGAACATGATTTATTTCATTCTCTGCAAAAGTACCAAGGACATATTTCCTAAGTACAGTTTGATAGATTCTAATGTCTGCTGTCCTTTAAGAAAAATGAAAAGGTTTTGTTATGCATTGAGTGCTGCGTTTAATCTCTGTTTCACACATTCAAACGTTTGTCTTGCAGCCAAAAGAATAATCACATTAAATGTCGGGACACGAGCATCATACAGGACAATTCACAATGTCATCGGCTATCTGAAAGGAAGGATTAATCCAGGTAGGAGACTCTTGACACAGCATTTTACATAAGCAGGGCAGGGCAGCGAGTCAGTATGTTGGCTTAGCCAGTCAACATACTGACACAATGATCTTGGTCATTATTTCACTATACAAAGATTTTTTTTTTAAAAAGGAAAATGTATGGTGCATTTCAATTGTTTTTTGTATATTGTGTTATGATAACTTTGCCTGTATGAAAGGACTAAACGCTATTCTGAAAAATTGTATGTGCTGTTGCAGAAAGATGCCTGATTAAATGTGTTTAATTGTAGCTCATGATTATTATATTCATGATTGACAGCTGAAGAAAGAGTCGGGTTTGAGCTAAGACAGATTCTCGCAATTACTGTACATGGCTTTCACTACTCATTTGACCGAGGAAAGATCAAATTAACTGAGATATCAATTTTGTTTACAGGCTGTTGTTTTAAAGCTGTTTTTACGTTCAGATGCACTCATTTATTGCTTACTTGGTAGGACTGCTAATCCCCCTCCTCCATTTCGCACAGGATTGAAAACAATCTCATGAAGCCCAAATTGCAGTAGAATTATGTAATATTATTTCCTTGATTTCACTGGTTAAAATGTAACCACACCTTCTATGCTTCTTATTGTTTTTCCACTCTGCTGTGAGACAAGTGAATATGCTTGTGTATGGATATGATCCTAGTGCTTGTGTTAGAATAGACAGATGGAATGGTTCGCTAGAACTTGTTTTGTAATAGAAATCCGATACGAGTAAGGTTTAGTTCAAATGCCCAAGTGGACCCAGACCTTTCACTAACGACAAACTGTCCTTTTAAAACAATGTTGGTGCACTACTGCGCAAACGCAGGGCAGTTAGCTGCTGCAAATGGGCTTTTAATTACCGGCTAGCTCTGGCCTCTTGTGGATGATTTAATCAATGTCCCTGGTGCAGTGGTGGTCCTTAATCTTTCCTCCTTCTCCTCCTCCTCCTCCTCCTCCTCCACACCTCCTGCCAGAATGTCTACCTGTTTAAACACTCCTAAAATTACCACACAGATTTACCGCCTGCTATTAGTCTGCCATAATTTGCTGCTAAACTTATTCTATGGACCACAAATCTTTTGAGGGAACTTTTTTTCCACCTTGCCGCTTTACCAGATGTTAGATTTTAATGCTTGATGTCCACATATTGGACATGTTATTCACACCTCGTATCTTATGTGGGTGGCAATGGATAGAGAGGGCTTACTGTAGGTCTTTTTCTTTTCATAAAAATGACTGGTGGAGTCAGTGAGTTTTCAGGGCACAACAATACTCAATGATGTTATTTTAAAGATCCCCTGAATTACTAAGGAATGAACAAGAGGGCCAGCTGGCTGTGCATGTGTGCCTCTCTTGTGTGTCATTGTTCTTTTCTCCTACATCACAGATCGATATGTTCTGGTGGGCAGTCGTCATGGCAGCTGGCATGAGGGTTCTTCAGAGGACTGGAGTAGTGGTGCCGTGATCATGACTCAGCTCATTTCCTCTATGATGTCTCAGGCCCGCCTGGGCTGGCAGCCAGACCGTACCATCGTCTTCACCTCCTGGGGGGGGTCAGCACTTGGTAGCATTGGATCATTTGAGTGGGGGGAGGTAAAATCAGAAAAGTCCAAATACCCCCTCTGATCTGAGTTTGTGTGCCTCTTGACTCAGTGGCCTTTGCATAATGTCTCAGTGGAATTGCTCATTTAGAATATCCAGATGCATTTTGCAAGCACCAAATGGAAACGGCAGGGTTGTATGTGTTCTTGCCCGCTGGTGAGCCAATGAGTTTAATGAGAGGTCACGAGTGTTTATCCACCTGCTTTGTTTACATTGCCAGACAAAAAAAAAACCATTTGCTCGCTAATATAGCCAACAGGCCATAAGAAATTAGAACAGACAGATGGAAGGCAATAGCTGTTGCTCAGAGTTAATGAAATTGTTTTGTGGCAGGCATTGGTGGAAGTGCAATCAAAAGTATCATAATTAACCAGTCAAAAATAGTAATTCGGCTGAGGCATTTTCTCAAATAGCCTCAACATACTGTGCACTGTTTTAGTACAGTTTCCAGATTGAGCAACATGTTTGCTCAATGTAACAGCACGTTACATTTATCACTTTTTCTAGACACTCAAAGCACTTCACAGGGAAGGAGGGAACTCACTAACCACTACCAATAGACCTCTGAAGTTCGCCAGGTTGGGAATTTAGCCAGGACACCGGGGTACCCCCTACTATTTGCGATAAGTGCCATGGGATCTTTAATGACCACAGTGAGTCAGGACCTCGGTTTAACGTCTCATCCAAAAAAAAGCATCTCCTACAGTACAGTGTGCCCATCGCTACCCTGGGCCGTTGGGATCGATCTTTTTTGGCCAGAGAGAAGAGTGTCACCCACTGGCCACCCACCAACACCACTTTCTGCATCAACCTAGTTTGATCCAAGGAGGTCTTCGATCCAAGAACTAACCAGGCCCCACACCTGCTTAGCTTCAGTAATTCACCCAAGACAGGGTGTCCGTTGGTCTGGCTGCTGGCTCAAGACATTGTCGTACTAAAAGGGTAGAGCACACCGTGTTCTTTACAAATAATATGGATAATGAAACATTTAAAAAAGAAATTAAACAATTTTAAACAATTCCACCAGGCTCCAAATAATGAATGCAAAAAAAAAAACGCATCACTGTTTGTGTTTAAATGGATGTTTTGTTTTACTATGTTTCGTTGGAGCTGAATGTAGACCACATGCAGAGTCATAAGGAGATGATATATGGACAAAGTCCTGTACTGTTTCACTGCCTCAAGCCATTTTTCATACTTCTCTATTCACCCTTCTGTAGCTCACCTTTGTTATGATAATTATAACTATGATGAAAAAGACAAAGGCGAAGAAGATGAAGGTGACAGTGATGATAGTAATGTTGTTATTGATGATGATGATGATGATGATGATAATAATGGTGATGTTATTATTGATGATAAGAATGATGATGATGATGATAAATGTTGCTTTTGTCTTGATGCTGTGACACAGGAGAATCGGGTGGTGTTGGAGAGCAGTGCTGTAGCTTACGTCAGTCTCTACAGTCCAGTCCGAGTTGGGAGGTCATCCTGCTCCACAGCCTCGCCCTCACTATTTCAACTGGCCTCCGACATCCACAAGGTACCCTAACCCTTACATGTGTAGAGATATTTACGTTTAAGTGTCTCCTGCTTAGTAGTTATTTGTTTTATGCTGAAATGTTACTGAGGGTACCAGGCCATGTATTGGGGATGTAAATTTAGCATCGACTTTAAGTGTCAATTCAACCGACCTGCCAGACCAAGTTCAATGTGATCTCTAAAATGGATATACCAGTCATAAATATTACCTCAAGAGCCTGATTTAGATTATCTCAATATCTTGTGAGTTTTTCCATTTCCCCTCTCTGCTAGCTTTCAGAATTTGTGTAATTGCATGAGGTGACAACCAAAGTGGTGAAGAGCTTAACCTATTAAAATGTTGTCAATGAGTCCCCTGGTCTTGGAGCTCCATCTGACAGGAGGATTTTTGCAGGTCGGAGTGGGTCGTCTGGTTGGTGGTAATGACAGAAGACCCCATTATTTTCACTGAAACAACATTTCTATTCATTAGCCTAAATGCCAGTCCACCTGTGACATTTCAGAGTAATAAAGGAAGTCTTGACCCGTTCAGAGTGCACAGTTGGAGTAGCTCCATAGCAGGATTGCAGATGGAGAAATAACGTCACACACCCACACACACACACACACACACACACACACACACACACACACGACGGCTCCCATTTCCCATGACCTTCAGCTTGGTCTGAACATGTTAACTTATTGAATCTCTAAAGTTTTAGCAACCTTTTCGCAGAACCGTGCAATTCCCAGTGGTCTGCGGTCATGGGGAAGTTCTTATTTAAAATCGGGCTTCATGAATAACAGACAACATGCTCAATGAAGAATATGAGGACAGAGCTGAGAATAAATGGTAGTTTCTAAACCTTTGGAAAAGTCACAACATGGTAGAGAGTCATAGCAATTCCAAGCAGTGTAACTGACACATTATTTGAAACCTCCACCATAAGGTGAACATGACCATCATAAAAACATGCCATGGCTGCCGCCATATAGTGTTAATGACAAATGGCATTTCCTGACATACACTGTAGCAGTTATGTTACCATTATAGGTAATTGCAGTGACACCCTGAAGTGTCCAGAGCTACGACAGCTTTTTAACAGGTCATACAAACTGTTATAAAAAAGACAGAAAGACTTATCTCAAGACACAGGAAGGAATATGTCCTCCAAATGTCTGTGGTTGTGTGAAGCAGGGAAAGAGAGAAAAGGAAAGTTGCTGTGTGAGAGATTTAACATACTGCTGGACGTAGAACAATTACTGTATCTTGCTTTGTCCCTTTCATTGAATCCTCCTGCGTTTTCAGAGCCATTTTGTCAAAGCACAGTTGTCAATGCAGTGACGTTACTCTCAGACATTAATGTTGGTTTGAAATGGAGAGCCAGCCTTCCATGCTGTTCCTCATTTGTTCACAGGCTCTTATTGATATGCCACTAGTACTTTCTTTGTGGTCGGAGTTTTATTTTAAGCATCGACAACCACTTTTTTTTTTTTTTATCATTATCGCCCATTTTCCTGATTCCGTAAATCAGATGTATTTCTTCCAGACGTCTGAAAAGTTTAGCGTTTTTCAGTAGATCTGTGGTGTCTTATTTTCATTCTATGGAGAGCCTAGTGCCATTCTGTGCCCTCTATAATTCATCCCCATCATTTTGAGCTCATTTGCAAGCTTCTAATGACTTACGGTAATGGTATCTGGCCTAACTCCCCCTCTCCTCCCAAGCTACAAGGCATAAGATGCCCTTATTAGTATGATAATTGAATGAATTCCCATCCAATCAAAGATACAGGGCTCTGTTTGTGTCTGACTTTGGTAATTGCTTTAGAGTAATCAGGTGCTGCAATTTCAGGTGTAAGTGAAGGGATTCTCTCCCTCCCTCTCTCTCTCTCTGTCTCTTAGTCTGTGTGTGTGTACGTGTGTGTGTGTGTGTGTGTATGTGTGTGTGTGTGTGTGTGTGTGTGTGTGTGTGTGTGTGTGTGTGTGCGCACTGTAATGCATATTGATTGTCATTATCTTGCACTTGTGTCAATCACACTCAACCTGCCTAAACAAAAGGTGACAGCTTCTGCTTATTTACTCAGCCTCAGTCTCAAATGATTGTGTTCATTTTTATTCTGTTGCCATTTAGTTATTTTGCGTAGTGAGCTGCACCTATAAAGCAGACACACATTCCCACGTATGCCTACTGTGTCCATAAGAGCCAACAGAGACACATTTAGCTAAAAGTTGAACAAAAGAGTTGAATAAAAAAAAAAAAGAGAATAAATCTATAATCAAATGTCACCCTGCTACTGAGCGGAGAATGAGATTCTTAATTGTCGTGAGGAGTGGGAAAAGAACCCTCAGGGCTTTTCCTCTCCCCGCTGCGAGAGCGGCTGATGTCTCTTGATTGTACAGTACAGTACGTGTAGTTCCCGCAGACTAGCTGGACGACTCCAATCTCACTATTTATCTTGGGGTGCCCTCGGAGAGGCAGCAGGTAGGCTAAACTGTCTCTACATTTTGAGACATTTTTAAAGATACAATAAATCACACCAGTGCAATGCGGGTAATATTTCCCACTTATCTTAGTTTGCAGCTGTCTTCAAAGTAGAGATGCCACTGTGTTGATGTGTTTTGAATGGGTGCTTTGGAACCAATTATAATAAAACAGACCCTTCTTTGGGGATTACAGGGCCTAGCATACAAAATAAATTGAGAGACTTTTCATCGTTTAATTGGGTATTGTTGCACCCATGTGTGTGTGTGTGTGTGTGTGTGTGTGTGTGTGTGTGTGTGTGTGCGACTTAGTGTATGTGTGTTTCAGGTCTATTTTAAACCATGGATTTTGGAGGATTGGTCTTTTCCAGGATGAAAGGAGTACAGTGTCATCCTCATCCATCTCGGTTTTTTTTTTGTCTGCCCAAAAAGGCTCATCATACATTTCAAGCGTGTGCAACCCTCCTGAGTTTTGTTATACTGAGAAAGATGTTGTTTGTTGTTCGATTTACCCCATACAGCGCATGTCCCAGATTAGCTTGGACTTGGCATGTTTCGTTTTGCTGCGATTCTCCGTAGAGCGCGCGCGTATGTGTGGATGAGGTCCCCCAAGACTCGGTAAAATGTGTCAGTAAGCCCTTAGCTGCCTCCATTTTTCAAGATGCCGAGTTTCGTTTCAAATGCCCTGCACCTAATAGGCGTCCCTTGCTAGTTCCATGTCTGATAAGGTGAACTGAAACCTGTTAAGCTTTGGTAATCCACTTTAACCCAACATCTATTACCACTAAGCAAGAGGTTCTCGCTGTGAATCGATTTTAAATGCACATTGATGATACTGTGCTGTTTGATAAAAAAAAAAAATCTGGGTCACATTGATAAACGCCCTGTTGTACACAGTAGCATTTAGTCCCGTTGGCCCATCCATTTTAACCCCATGCCCATCAAGTATGATTCATCAGGTCTTATTTCAGAGACATATTTGTAGTCACAAATGACTCCTCTGCCAGTGAATAGATCACAGTGTCATTAATAATTGCAATTACAATGGACAGCAGAATGTATTATTTATAATTCATAAATGTCCTCTGAAATATGCATACCGCTACATATATGGCTGTATGTATCTTTAATGACTAAATGGCATAGAGCAAGCACTACTCCCCTGAGGTGGAGGTGCACCAAACACTGGGAGAGTGGATATCACCATTAGGTCCACATCTCCCTCTTCTAGCTCCATGCTCCGCATTAGGACCAGTGAAACTGACCTATATAAGAATTGACAGGCCGACTTGATTATATTCAGATGCCAAATCCATTTAGAGTGAAAAAGTGGATCCTGTAATCCTCTCAGAAATGGTCAAGTCAGATTAAAAAATGCAAACAAGATGGTACACAAGCAAATCTCTGGCTGTGCAGATTGGATTGGAAATAGCTCACACATAGAAGAAACTGTTTTTTTTTTGTTGTTTTTTTTTACTCCTCTAAGGTTGTTTTGACCTCAACATAGACATTTTTAATGTCTACACCAGACTTTTCTCCATGGCTTGTTGACAACTTAATCACGTGTTTACAGCAAATATTGCTTACTGCACAGAGAACATCTGAAGAAAATCACCGCCTTCCTTTTTATGTCCCCTTTCCCTTGTACGTCAGCAATATTTCATAACCTCTTATGCTAGCTGTGGCATAGTAGTATATCTCATAGTGTATGTTTTATTAAGATACATCTATTCAGTATACCATCATTTATTATCTTTATGAATTATTTCATTGACATTTGTAGGATATACTGTATGTATTTTTTTGTCTTTTGCAATATATAAACCTTTTTTTTTAATAACTGTGACTTAGAGAGGAAACAGATTATAGTTATTTTGTGTTCCACATCCAAACAGTGGGAGCTGGTGGCTGGAACCTTTACCCAGTGGGCCTCCTTGAAAGCCCACCCTGACCTCAGAGATCAATTTGAGTGAGTTGCAAGCGTGATACTGTATTGTTCTAAAAAAAAAACCTGTTGTTTTTCTACAATGCGACAGCTTTCTGACATTAGTGGCACCCGCTACCTTATGCAAAGTACTATGGTAATTAAGGCTGGTCACCTGTTTATTTTTTATTTAGTTATTTATTTATTTTTTTGCAGCTCTGCCATTGCCACCTGGAAACAGTGTGTGCAACCTTCAGGTGACACATCATGTTACCTGACCAGAATGCCTCAACAGTGTGGAGGCACATTGTTTGAAGAAAAAAAAAAAAAACAGTGATTACCCTTGAATTAATGACTCCCCTACCTTTATGAGCGAGGCTCCCGGGCTGTGTGCACATATGCGGTGGCAACCAAGACAGAAGATCTGTTGCCTCACAAATTACCTGGCAGGCACGTGTGTGTGTGTGTGTGTGTGTGTGTTTTTGTGTGTGTGTGTGTTTTTGTGTGTGTGTGTGTGTGTGTGTGTGCGTGTGTGTGCGTGTGCGTGTGCGTGTGTGTGTGCACGCTCACCCCTCCCCTGTCTCAAAGTAAATCCCTCTCCAGTCGGTGCTTCGGAAACAGGGAGTGCACGCAACACAGTAAACACAGCAATCGTCTGGTGGCCCACCTCCACTTCTCCCGTGTTGAAGTGTCTTTGGGATTCCATCAAGCCAGTGTGTGTTTTTGCTCTTGACATGATAATTATGAATCATTAGTTTCTCTGTGTGTGTGTGTGTGAGTGTGGGGGGGTAGAGTTTGCGTTTGAGTTAATACCATCCTTGTCGTTGGGTTTGGTATCTCGCAGCTCATCTCACCCACCAGCCAACATGCACTTGACTGGTTGCAGAGATTTAAAGGCTCTCCATCTCCCCACTCCGGCATCACGTTGACATTCATGCTGCCGTCCTGCTGTGCCTTCGCTGCACGCCTTGCTCCACAGGTGTTATTAAACTGTGAGAGCATCGCATTTCTTCAGCAGATTCCTTTCCAGAGGAAAAATAAACTATTTTGTATTGAGACGAAAAGGGCTTCCAGCAGGGAAGTGTGTTTCTTCTTTTGAAAAGGACAAACCACAGGTGCATGTGAAGAGCAACATTTTGGTTTAATTGTTTGTCTAGTAGCTAAAATTGACATGCTCAGTGCAGTTTGTGCTAATTGTCCAAAGATAATAGCTATTTTTGTAGCCTGGATGAACCCAGATGAACCTCTTAGCAAATTTGAATTTTCTCTCAGGTTAGTCTGGAAAGTCCCATCAACGCCTGTTTCCAAATCACCGTAAACCCAGGATCCAATCACAATTGGATTGCATTCAACACAACCAATGGCTGTGGTGATAGTGACACAGATATGGATAGTTAGACAGATATGAATGTGTATTTTCTTTGGAATTGGAGTTAACAACTGAATTGAAAACATTTGTGTACAAGAAAGATGTTTTGCTTCACTTCTGTAACAATTTGAAACAAGAGTTTAATGCTCCGGTTTAGGTTTAATGTCACCGCTGGTTACAACTGTGGAAGTCATTTTGGACTCAATGGGATCTTTTCCAGACAGACCTGTAGACCCGGAGCAAATTCTAATTTGTTTACCGGTTTCTCTGGGTTTGCCCAGGAAGATTCTGCTGTTGAAATATCCTGAAATAAGATTTTAGACATACAGCGGTAGCATATGTAGAGGAATGCACCTTGAAGGGTTTGTTTGAGTCCCCACACAATGACAGGAGATGTGCAGTATGACATGAATTATAGCTAAATGTCTCCCCCTCAGTCCCCATTGTGATCTGTCCTGCCTTTCCTCGTTATTAGATGTCTGTACTGACTGTACTGATGCATAACATTACCACAGTAAGGAGACCAATTTTAAAACCCCTCACCTTAAGGAGACACAGCAATGATACTTTTGCGTCCGAGGTCTGCACCCTTTCACACTAGTGAGTAATATCCACATATGGCAGTCCATATCTCTGCGCCGATCTGTTCTATCCTGAGCGACATTCATTTGCTGGCCTTGTCAGTTATCCTCGTACAACTAATTTAGCAATATTCTGAGGCCATGGCCTCAAAAATTTGAACTACCTGCCCAGAATATGAAACCTCTTCCTGTCGGGTGCTCCATCAGCGCTATCTTTGAATGAGATCATAAAGTCAGTGGCATAAAGTGTTCATTGATTCTCTGATTATACCACAACACTGCATCCTCCTAACTCATTATTTTCTAAGTATAGTGGTACAGTAACCTGCCTGCCAATGTCTACTGTCTTTTTCATCTGTTGATATGACATTATTGTATTTTTATTCTGTTAGGGTGAGTAGTTTCACATTGACAAAGCAGTGTTTTGCTTTTAGTAATTAAGCTGTGGAGGTTAAGCTGCAGTGGAGTGCACACACACACACACACACACACACAAGACTACGATTTACGGCTTCCCTATGGGGTCTTGAAGCCGTGCAGTGATGGCCTAGGTGGGGTCTCCTCAGCTTCCTGCCGCGTTTGGAGTGGGAGGAGGTGGGGAGCAGGTACTCGAGTATCTCTAAGTGTATCGGCGGCACTGTGCAGCAGCCATGCATGTTTTATCGCCTCTGTCGGCTATCAATTTGTCCACAATCAATAAACCTTCACCGTCCGACGGGCTCCCGGATGACGAATTAGATGCTCACCTCCCACGGCTTCTTCATTTACATGCTGAGCTTGTTTACAGTGTGCATGTGTGTGAGAGCGCTGTGCTCGCTCACTCCGTCATTCCTCCCCCCACCCCTGATATTGCACTGTGCACCTGGCCACTCTGTGATGCTCTTCTGAGCACATTCCCAGCGAAGGGCACATCACAGCCAAGACGCTATTCTCTTTTCACACATTGCAATTGAATGGAAGTCTGTATGTGCCTGTGGCTGTGGCTGTGTGTGTGTGTGTGTGTGTGTGTGTGTGTGTGTGTGTGTGTGTGTGTGTGTGTGTGTGTGTGTGTGTGTGTGTTTGTGCTCACTATTACCTTCAGGGTTCGCCCTCAGGTCATTTTGTCACCCAGATGACAGTTAATTGAAGCTAGCTGTTATTTTAATTGGCTTGCCTTTTCTTTCTCCTCTCAAGCAGTATATGCACCACCACAAGTATCTTCAGTCTCGTGGAAACGAAGACCCTTATATCATTTGTGCGTAGCCTATTAGGCGGCATCGGTAGCCACAGCAGAGATCCAATAAAGGGAGCGTTTTCTCAAGCTGCTGTCATGTTTATGTGACTTTTGCTTTAGCGGCGTGTGCTAGCGGAATTAGCCGCGCTGCTCTTGTGTCAGCCAGAATGACCTCTCCTGTGCTTATAAAAGTGCGGCGGATTAACACAGTGACTGTTTAATTGTAGAGAGTTGATTAAATTACATGTCACATGGGGCCCCGGTGTCACATTTACAGAACTCTAATGTAACGCTGAAGCTAATGACGCTGTCACCAGAGAAGGCCAGTGTGTCAAGCTGAGTCTTTATACTGCCAGATAATGTCTTCATTATTTATTTTAGCTACTGTAAGGTTCATCATTTGTAATGTGCGTGTTCGTGTTGGGTAGGTTCGCATCACAGATGCATAATTTAATCATCTGTAATTTATTAACATATAGTATTACTCTCTGGGTTTTCTGAACATATTTGTATTCACACACTATGTGACTAGAGGGGATTGTATGTCATTGTGGTCATGAAGCATCTTAATGCATAACTTTTGTAGTTTATAATGTTTCTAGCTTTGCTGTTACAGTATGTTTACTCTGCGATGTTGTGTGGAGAGAAGCAACATATCTGAGCTATTTTGCTTTATATTGACCAATCAAACCAATGGTGGATCTACAGCATGTTGATAATGTTATTCTGATGCTATTTTCTTTCTTTGCAACCAGCTGCATTTTAACCAGCTGTCATTTTACCTGCTTGTGTTGATGGCATAATGGGAACAGTCTTTTCCCACCTCTGTTCAGAGGTATTCATTGTTTGTTTTGAAATAATTGAGCCTCTATTTTCTGAATATTTTTCCTCTTTTGTCAGTTTTCCTTGTTGCCTCCTCACTTTTTTTTTTTTTAAAGAAGAACACAACCTGTGTTGTTGCCGACTCCATTGTTGTTGTTAAACAGATATATACTTTTAAATGTTTGAAGTTGTCTCTCCCTGTCCTTATATTTCTCTGTGCAATCCCACCTGGTTGCTCTGTGAGTGAGAGCAAGGGAGGGCATTAGCATCTTAGCCTTAGCATCCTCTATAACATACCTGTATTAGTGCAGTGCATGTTATGTGCTAATCCCCTTTCACACAAGCAAAATCTCTGGCTACGCTAGTCATAGTCAGACAACTCCCTCACATCGCTCAACTATCTTGCCCTGTTCCTGACCTTTCTGCTCAGCATACGTACAAACACAGCGACACAAACACTACAAATCTAAAACAAGTTTTGGAAATCCAAGGGCAAACCGTCACACAAGGTGGATGAATACCTCACTGGTTTTGAACACCAAACTAATACAACCACTAAGACTTTGCGTAACCTCTTATTTTGCGGTTCCTGAACATTGATTTTAATTACTCGCACTCTTACCAACATTTGCATACAGAGTGCATGAACCATCAGCAACACAGTCTTGGTGTCTTTCCACGCCTGTAAGAGGCCTGCCTGCGTGTTTCACATCGTGAGCTGCGCTGGCACGCTGAGTGTCCCTAATCTCAGTGATTGCTGCATCATAACCTTGGCATTCTCCCCCGTCCCAAAGTGGGCTCGTGTGGGCTGGAGTGACATCCAGGCTCACGCAGACATATGAGCTCACTCGGCTGAACAATATTAACCTGCTTTACGGCCCTGTTATTACCAGCATCGGGTCAGCCCAGCGAAAGCTTTATATTGAGCGCAAGGAAGTGGGAGCATTGTGGGAGAATGAGAAATGGCTCGCCCGAATATAATAAAGGGTTCCAGAAGCCAGACGGCTCTCACAAAAGGCCCTCGCACGCCACTAACAGGCTAGTGTGGAGTTATTCCCTCTATGCATAAGTGTATCTTTCTTTATTCGGAGCCTCCCACTCCTCAAACCTCAGCCCTATTTATTTCTTTGATTATATTCCAGGTCTTATTAATACATCCCTTTCTTTTTTTTATGTGGGCTGCTTCAGGCTCCTGTTTCTGGAAATGTAATTTTTTTTAAGTCACCTTCTAAATTATTTCCCCGGCACAATGTCATCTTGACCAGCTATGCTTTGAGAAAGATACAGTACTTTGGTTCTGCGACTGGCCATTTCTTGAAGGATTCGTGGAAAGCTATTTTTGCCTTTTATTTCATCAGAAGTTTTGTGAATTTTGTGAAGGCTTTACCTTTCAATCTGTTTTGTCTTTGTAGTAAAAGAATAATGCATTTTTGTCTTTAGCTCATATGATAACAGTGATCATACAGTCAGTTTCCTTTTGTTCTCTATGCACATAATCTTTGGAAACCTGTCCCCTTCCCTGAGTAGTTTATTTCGCTGTGCTGTCAGTCAGTCAATGAAAAGGACAGAAAAAAAGAAAAAAGTAACATGCGTATGATATTTTATTTATGGGTTTATCGATTCCATCTAGATGGGTTTTTTTCTGACATTTTGCAGCATTAATCCAGTTTGGATGGCTGGCTGAAGAACATTGGGTGTGTCAGTCTTTAGGGACCTGACAGTGTCACCCACGGCAGATCTCATTTATGCTTTTGGAGAGCTCCCACACACGCACGTGCACACACACACAAACACACACCACGCCACCTTCACTTTCACACAAACTGAGTAAGTGCACATACACACACAGCCACACACAAACAATGCCAAGAAGAAGAAAAAAACACTTGCTACTTGCTCTCTAACATGGTCCTATCAAGGAGTTTCAGTGTGAATTAGCACCCTGACTGTTATCCATTGGGTAGTTTTTGACCCCCCTGTCTCCATCCAGTTAAAGACCCTCACAGTCTCCGTGCAGTGGTTTGATGTGATTCAAACGGGTTGGCAAAGCATGGCCATTAGCCAATGATGGTGGATATTCGGCAGTGTTTTGAGACAGCGTCAGGCTTATTTTGGGCACAGTGGAGTGGGCACCACTATGTAGGTGATTGCCAGCAGCTGGGCTGGCACCTGTCCAGAATCCTTTCAGACCACGGAATTCCTTTATTAAGCACAAATACATAAACACTGATTTCACCATCTCGTTATCATAGCAGACAAAGGAATTAAATATCGATCCTCAAGGTGGAGAACAAACGTCACTGTCCAGAATGACTGAAGTCTCTCTCTTATTCTCGCTCTCTCTTTCTCTCTTTCTCTATCTCTCTCTCTCTCTTTCTCTGTCTCCCTAGCTGTTTCTTCTATCACCGGCTCCTGGAGGACCAGGTGTCTTAATTACAGTGCATGAAAATGCACTGTACTGTTCTTCCTCGGTCTTCTTCTTCTTCTTCTTATTATTATTCTTCTTCTAACGCACGCAATTCAGCTTCAACCGCTTAACGTAGAAACTCCATTAAAATTTTGACGCGTAGGTCTTACTTACGCGATGTGGGCTTTGTATTTTTCAACTTTGTAACTTTTATACTTTTTAAACTATTAGTTAAAAACTATTACAATTTCCCCCATAGACTTAACATGGCTCATTATGACATCACGGCAGCAATTAGAATGTTACCCCAGCTGGTCAGCCACCTGGGCACCAACTGTCAGTTTCTCTCAGGCTTTACAATCTCTCTGAAGACTTCTGTTCTGTTCCCCTGTATCCTCTGCGCACAACAGTATCAAAATAAGTCCTCCTAATTCCATTCAACTTTATATCCATTCATCTTCTTCAAACCATTCACTCATCCACCCATTCTAAACAGTCTGCCTATCAACATCAATTAGACGCTCTACATTCAACTTTTAAACAATCTACTCTGTCTCAGGCTGACTAGCCAGTTAAATTGATTACACCTGTATCTGTATCCACTACTCTCAGTAGAGAGCTGTGTCTCTCCATTCTACAAGAATATAAGGCACATTCCATCCAACATTCTATCCATTCATCTTCTTCAGACCATTCACTCATCCACCCATTAAACTGTCTATCAACATCTATTAAACAATCTGTCTATCAACATCCATTAAACTCTCTGTCTATCAACATTAATTAGACTATCTACATTCAACTTTTAAATTATTTACTCTGTCTCAGGCTTTAAGAGTAGGCTACTCTGGCTCTCTTAAGACTAGCCAGTTAAATTGATTACACCTGTGTCAACTACTCTCAGAGAGCTGTATCAGTGTCTCTCTTAACAAGAATATAAGGCACATTCCATCCAACCTTCTATCCATTCATCTTCTTCAGACCATTCACTCATCCACCCATTAAACTGTCAATCAATATCTATTAAACAATCTGCCTATCAACATCCATTAAACATTCTGTCTATCAACATTAATTAGACTATCTACATACAACTTTTAAAGTATTTACTGTGGGTCCCTCTCAAGCAGCGTTTATATGTCCTCCCTCGCTCCTCGATCCTCAATGATCTACATAAAGAAAGATAGAAGAAGGGCTAGACTATCCCATTGTTGCCGCTCCATCATTCTTTATGTAGATCAGTGAGGAGCGAGAGAGGACGCGTAAACGCTATATGAGAGGCACCTTCTGTCTTAGGCTTTAAGCATACAATCTCATTAAGACTATAGATCCTGTTTCACTACGTCCTCTGTCCACAACTGTTTCAAAATAAAGGTCCTCACTGCAATAATACACTATTAAATCATTTAACCATTGAAACTACTCAACTATTGAACTGTTCAACCATTCCAACTGTCAGTTATCATCCACTATGCCTCCAGTCAACTACATGAAACCTCCATGTACCTAGCAACCAACATAGCAACCATTAAAATTAAGTGTTTATGACTGTTTCCATAGCAACCAACATGATTATACTGCAGTAACTTCTTGTTTCCTGATAGTGGCCACCATGGATACCCTAGCAACAAATGTTTCAAAATAAAAGTCCTCACTAGCAAGTTAGCTAGTTAGCATGGTTAGCATTGTTAGCATAGTTAACATTTTTAGTATAACTGCAAAAAATCATCAACTAAGTTAGCTAATCAACCTGGTTAGCATTGTTAGCAAATTTAGCATTGTTAGCATAGTTAGCATTTTTAGCATTACTGCTAGAAATCATCGGTTAAGTTAGCTAATCAACCTGGTTAGCATTGTTAGTAAAGTTTGCATTGCTAGCATAATAAGCATTTTTAGCGTAACTGCTAGAAATCATTAGCTAAGTTAGCTAATCAACATTTTAACATGAATAGAAATCATTACTTAAGTTAGAACTGGAACGTTTCATCTTTAAAACGTCTACCTTCACACTATCAACTCTCTGTAAACTATGCAACCACCATGTTTACCCTAGCTACACCTTAGTAACCATATCTACATTATCTATCTATTTTTGCATTTTCATGCACTGGTAATTCCTTGGAATTGCATTTCTAGTTTTGAATTTACTGCTCGGTGTTGGCCACAAAGGCTCTGGTGTAAGAGAGGGGATGGAGACACACACTGCACCTGCACGCACACGTTCTCACAGTGAGACTGTTATCAGTGACTCTAAATGCACAGTGTACAGATTATGGGCCCCATGGCGCTAATTGGGAATGATGAAGGGCCGGGGAGAAGAAGCTATACTCTTCATATTTGAAGACAGATTCAGAGCTCAAGGATGACAATTGCTTAACTCACATTTTCTCTACTTGGAGATTATTACAAGGCTTTGATAATGAGACAATGCTTGTGTGTGTCAGTGTGTGTGTGTGTGTGTGTGTGTGTCTGCCAGTGTCAGTGTGTGTCAGCAAAATTGTAAAAAGGCATGTTCCTGACTTCGGTCTTGCCAACTTCCATTTAAGCTCAGATATGAATTGTAAGCATGTTGGTCTAATCATGAAGGTGTGTACTTCACTGTCTATATGATATAGTTACACATGGGAATAGTATACCAAAGTATGTGTGCTCTTCGCATCAAGCAAAGGACAGTTTTTGCTCAGTCGATAGAGATGATTAGCTGTCTTACTAGGGTATTTTTTCCTTTTTCATAACTGCATGTGATTTTATTTATTTTATTTCTATACTTCCTGCTCCATTCCTGTCGGGAATAATTGATTTCCTCACTGTGGGTAAATGCCAAGGGCTACTGGCTCTACCGCTGATTTCTCATTTGATGAAAATCAACAAAGCGTCATGTGAGTTTTACCAAGTGTGAGACTGCAGTGGCCTGAAAAAACGAAAAGACATTCTAATTTAGCACCAACCTTACCTATATCAGGGCATCACTGTTCCACTGTATTTAACATTAATATGGCCTTTTCCTCGAATGATGCATCCACAGAGAACCTATTTGTGTTCTAAAACATTTCGAAGACATGATCCCCATGGTCTTCCAAAATGTTCAATGTTAGCAGCGATAACCACACACTGCTAGACAATTGGTTAGCCGAGGTTCAAATTCCAAACGCACTGTGTCAAGTCTGTCACTTTAGGTAAAAGTGTCTGCTAAGTACCACTTTAAATTTACAAACAAACTTTGCTGCGTGGCAAAAAAAGTATGAACATGCATGAACATGATTTAGTATTAACATGCCTGGTACAGTATGTGGAAATGCTATGGGGAGCTTGACCCCCTTTCTGTGTTAAGCAGTGTGTAGGATGTGTGACATGTTCTGTATGCTCAGATGTTGTTGCAGACTTTCCACACAGGCACTTGAACTTGCGCACAGAGACACGGTCAGTGTCCCATTCTGAGCACTGATTCGGCCATGTGTGACATCTGATGTTTTCCCATTCCATTCCAGAGACACTTGAGGAGCTGCATTCAGAATAGCTGTTGCCCTGGTCCCAACATCAGCTCTCTGCAGACCCCTGGGGATGTGAGCTACTTCGCCAACCAGCTTGCCATCCCCACTGTGCAGTTTACATCCACCTCGAGCAGGACCTTGGAGGTACAGCACATTCCACAGCAGGCCACAGTCTCTGAGTATCTGCCTCAGCTGCTCATGTAGTCTGCTCTCTCCATTGATTATGCGGCTCACTGAGAGAAAGTGTTGCTAGCACAATACGAGAGCAGTGAGCAGGATTGGGAGTGTTGTTGAACACTGCTAAAGAAAATAGAAACATCGGCACTTTTTTTGTTGTAAATCCACCCAGATATAGCAGATTTATTGTGTGTGAGTTGCTTCCTTTTGTGAGATATGCATTGCATATTGATTAATAATATAGATGTGTCTGGGAGCTATTGTGTTCTCATTCAAGGGTTTGGTAGAGGAGATTTTTCACTTTGGTGTGACACTTCATTCTCCTCCATCTCTTCATATTCCATGGTAGTAACACAGAAATGTTTCTCTTGCACACACACACACAAACACACACACACACACACACTTACACATTGTTGAGCTGTATTCTACTTCCCAATGTCACATGGCTCACAGTCATTTTTTCAGCAATTTGCTCTCCTATTGTTCTCAGATACAGTAGCTTTTCCACATACATGCATAGAGTTCGGGCAAAGCTTCCACACAAGCGTTTCCTCTCCACTTCCTCTGGTGTGAACCAGTCCATTTCCAAGGCGGGAAGTTCACATTTGTTCCACTGTAGCACAATTAGCTCCATGTGAATGTTAAAATCATATGGTGAAAATATTGTGATTAGATGATTAAAAAAAAAATAATTAAAAACTTACTAGCAACATCCATATGTATGCTGAATTGTACCTTGTTTGTGTCAAGAGCTGGGTTTTCATCCAGCTTTTTTATGTACAGTACTGTACATTTAGATCTTTCAAATAAGAAATCCTGACCGGAAACGCTTGCAATTCTTTGTAATGGGTATTACACTTAAATTGACTGTGGGAGGATGGATTAAGTTTATAATCTGACCAAGTTTGAAGAAATTCGTCTATTCATTACTTCCATCCACATTTATTCCACTTCATCACACATTAATTCCCATATGTTGTGATTTTGTTATTCTTAGCTTTGGTATGCAAACATTCTTATTTGCATATGTCATTGAATTTTCTATTTTCCCGAATGTGCTTAGAATATGTAAATACATTGGTTGAAACCCAGCTTTTGAAATCAGCCGCAAAAATATAGCATAGAGGTTGTATAGTTGGACCTACAACTGTGTCGCATTAGTATGTGCCTGTGGTAACCTTCAGAACTCTGTGAGTGTGCTGAAGTAGTGTTGTGGATATTATACTTCAAATACCTCTCATACCTGCAATTTATCTGATAATGTCCTTTTTTCTATTACATGATCTGAACTTAAATGATGTGGCCATACTGTATCTCCATAACTGTCGTATTCCACCCACGTATAGTAGAAGAGTGAGCATGAATGTGGCTGTGTTCAAAGTTATTTGTGATCGTCTGTATCTGTTCATAACTAATGCAGAGCAGATTATTTAAGGTGTTAAGCTTGCCCTCTGTAAATGTGCTTATCATAGCTCTTACAAATGAAATCAATTTTACTTAATTCTCCAGTTTTCTCACCAGAAGGGAACATATTGTCCTTGTCAAAGCTTTTTTTTTTTACCAGGAGGGAACATATTGTCCTTGTCAGAGTTAATTCCTTTGCCCAGGTTTACCTTGTCTCATTGGCTCTCTTCTCCTGTGTCCTGCATTACACCAGATACAGTGTTTTATTAAGGCTCTCACAAATATCCAGATGTTGCCACTGCTGTGTGGACTGTCCCTCATTTCATGGCACAGTGTTTACTGGTAATCTAGACTCACAGAGGATGACGCCTCACGCCAACATGAAGCAATATTATTCAGACATCCGGTTTAACCGTCCATGAGCCAATAGATGGTACACACTTTTATAATGATAGAGTGGCACTGCAGGCGTCGGAACACGGTCCCTGAAGCTGACATTAATCACATTACCCAGGGGCAGAAACAGGCATATTGCATGCAACGTTGTCGTAATGGTATCGCAACAGTAGAGTCATCTCTGTGTGAGGTATAGCGAGCTCTTTAAATGGCCACTGAGCAGACAAAAGCCCGCCGAGCTCCCCGCCCACCCCAAACGATCTCCAATGGCGTGGAAGTGGAGGGGGCACTTTGGCCGGGCAAACACGGTGTAATTATGTGGAAAGGATGGATAGAGCATGGATGACAGGTACACTGCGTCTGGGGGGAAGGGGGGGGGGGGGGGCACAAAGCAAGATGATGAACTAAAGACAGCGTCTTAACAAGGTCACAACCATCCATCAGCTGAAGGGAAGCATATGCAAAGAGAGGGAGGGAAAGGTGTGTGTGTGTGTGTGTGTGTGTGTGTGTGTGTGTGTGTGTGTTCAGAGAGAGAGAAGAGGGGGAACAGAGAGAGAGAGAGAGAGAATGTGTGAAAAAGCTTGCATAAATGTGTGTGAGAGAGAAAGAGAGAGAAGACATCAAAGTAGGAAGTAGGAGAGAGAAGCAAAAGGGCAGAACTGAGAGAGAGCAATAGAGAGAGAGAGAGAGAGACAGAAAGAGAGAGAACAGAGCAAACAGACCATTGAGAGAGACAATTCCAGTGCGACGGGGTATGGTTGTTGATGGTTTGTTAGTTCTTTTCATTACAGAGACATTTAGGTGATTGCCAAGAGTCCCGAAGGATAAAGCAACTGTACCCTTAGAAGGCAAGATAAATGGCAGGTGGAATCTTGTTTGGAGGTAAAGAAAGTGAATGATTTAAGGGAAATAGGGAAAAGATTTCATTTGTTTCCTTTCAGTGCATGAAGATGCTGAGATGCAGGCCCTTGTTGACTTTTCATTAGCAGCAAACACAAGACAGACCAATCCCCCTGCTGACGGATTCTCTGTCTGACATAGCAGGCTACAGTACATGCTAAACAGCTGTGCTGAACACACCCTCAGGAGGATATCGCCCACATTCAAAAAATCACATCTTGGCACAAAAGGCAGCATCCCCCACACAGCATGCTAGGAAACGGCCACTTTAAAGCAACCCTAAAGAGTTTTTAAGTACCTTCTTTTTGTACCTCAAAATAATGTTTCCAGGCCCCAGCCATGGCGCAGCTGGCTGGGGCACCTGCGCCGTGCGCCGGGGACCCGGGTTCGATTCCCACCCCGTGGTCCTTTCCGGATCCCACCCCGACTCTCTCACCCATTCACTTCCTCTCTCTCTCTACTGTCCTGTCAAAGTTAAAGGCACAAAAGCCCAAAAAATATACTTAAAAAAAAATATATAATGTTTCCAAAATCATGTCAGTGGTTCATCAACTCGTAACAGGATGAACAGCGCTTCTGCATTCACCTTGCGGCCCTCAATTGCCTATAACCGCACTACGTAAGTTTACCTGATTGGGTAGCAGATCTGTAATTCGATGGAATGAGACACCAATTTGACTTGCTTCAATGTCGCAATACATCATACTTTCATAAAATCATGCAACATACTCTGCCTATGTTTGTGAACATTGTTATTTGCTGGATAAACAAATAGCATGCGTGCGACAGAGTGAAAGCGCTTTAGTATTGCTTTGAATTATTTGATTTTGTGCAAGAGAAGACATAAAGATGCTGAATCCATTTTGGACCTGTATTTTGGGCTACCTGATCTAGAAATATGGTTAAGACCATCCAGGACATCCTCTCACCTCACCTCTATTCAGTTAAACAGCTATTAACTTTTGGAACAGTGTTATGCTGCAAGATTTTACGTCATACGCTGTTTTTTTTTCCAATAAAGTCTGGGTAGTCCGCCTGACACACCGTGACCTATCATCTTGTCATGTTTGTTGATTTGATCGAACATTTTGTGCAAAAACATAATATTTCACATTTCATGTTACTTTGGACGCTTAACCGTAGAAAAGAATAAAGCGCACCGTCTTTGATGCCTTCCAGAGACTTCTCATATCAACTGTTTTCTTTCTTCTTAGCCTTTTGGAGTAAATGCTCATCTGTCTTTGTGATGGTGTGCTGTTTGATGTGGAGCAGATCTGTTGGCTGTTTGTAAGATCTCGCCCTGAGGTTGAACACCTCATGTTTGAGCTGCTCTTTATCTCCCAAACGTAATACGCACACAAACGCACACACACACACACACACACACACACACACACACACACACACACACACACACACACACACACACACACTTGTGCTGCCTTTATCCAGATCCGTTTGTTTTGTTCCATTTTACCTCCCGAGCGCAACCCTGTAATGGAGTTTGTTAAAATCACTTTGCACTCAGCTTGATCTTATTTACGATCACACGCGCCATCAGCCGGGCTATTGGACGAGAATCAACTTGGAGAAAGATGGGATGCTGACCCAGAGATTTCTGTGCAGATGTGAGAGTGCCTCCGAAAACCCCAACGTCTCTCCTCCCTCCACGCTCGTTGTGGAACAGCTACTGAGTCCAGGAGTGGCCGGGGGGAGGATGTGGGGGAGACAAAACTTTAAAAATAAACACAGCAGCCATGTCAACTTTTTTCTTTTTTTTTCTCTCCCCCTATTCGCTCCTTCCCCAGAAGGTTTCACCTCCTCCGTGCTCGTTTGTTCATCTGTCTCATCCTGCACACATGCCTGGCTAAGCATTCGCCGTGCAATGCTGGTGTGCCCCAAACTGTGAAAGTAACCTTTTCCCTGGCATTCAACACATCAGACCGAATTAGAGCACGGGATTGTGGGACTGTTTGGGAGCCGGCTCCTTGGGCCAGATCTGTGCCGCAGCGTCGGCCTTCCAGGCTGTTTCTCTTCAACACCCGAAAGCTTGAGGAGCCTTCTGAGTCGACGCCTTTGGATTTAGAATGACAAACCTGCTGCAGGGCTTTCCTTGCTTGCATCAATGTGTGTGAGTGGGTGGATGGGTTAATGTGTGTGTGTCTGTGTGTGTGTGTGTGTGTGTGTGTCTGTGTGTGTCTGTGTGTGTGTGTGTGTGTGTGTGTGTGTGTGTGTGTGTGTGTGTGTGTGTGTGTGTGTGTACTGTATGTGGGTGTCTATGTTTATATGCGTATGTGTGTGGAGGTCATTGGGTGTTGGTTGAGTTTGTGTGTGTGTGTGTGTGTGTGTGTGTGTGTGTGTGTGTGTGTGTGTGTGTATGTGTGGTTCTTTCAACTCCAGAAAACCTACGTTTTGTGTCATGGCCTGGAGCAGATGCTCTGATTTTTACATCAGTGTCAGTTTGTCTTGACTCACTTCAAACAGCTATGCCTTTATCACACATAGAGGCAGCAAAAGGTGGTCCATCCCTGTCTCTACCATCATGTTCGCCTGCTCTTCACCTTGTTGCACTGGAGCAAACAGGTTCTCCCTTGACATTTTGATTTTGCATGTGAATTCTAATTTTGCACTTGAATACGGATTTGTATTCATCTGTCCAGAAACCCTAAAATTGCATATTTAACAGCTAATAACCTGGGCTAAAACCATGCAGCACTGTCCTTTTTAACGATTCAGTGGATTACGAGTAAATATTTCATTTTGGAAATGCAAGCTTGTTGTTGTATTTAGTCATGGGAATGATTTAATGATACAGTCGTATCATTTATCACTGTCTTTGGTAGCAAACCTTTGCTATTGTAGTGCTCTTTTTATTCTATTAGTGTGGGCAAGTACAGGTTTTAGGGCGATGTTTTGGGCTGCACGAGGCTTATAGGAAAACTTGCTTGTGTCTGCATTTTCCTTGACACCATATCTCTGCCTTAATGCGGTGTGACGGCTCAGGAAGGGCTGCCCGACTCTGCAGCAAACTCTCCCTCACCAGCTGGTCACTGCAGCCCCCACTAACAACCCCTGTTCCCTTGTTTGGACCTCAGAATTGATTACCAGTCGAGACATGTGCCCGAATGTGCTAACACCTGTCACCCCTTATATATTAGCCATTCCTCCCGGCCATTTTCCCCAGCCCTGCTCGCTCTTTCTCGCTCTCTCTCTGTGTGTGTGTGTGTGTGTGTGTCTCCCTCTCCCTCTTTTTTGGCACTTATGCAAATGCCACTCGGCCCTCGAAAGACGTTACTCGCCTCATCCGAGCGCTGCGCTGCGCAGGCGGCCAGCTCAGGTCTCTCTCTCTCTCGCTCTCTCTCTCTCGCCCAAGGTGCTGCTGTAGTAGCCTGTGCAAGACTAATCTAATTAGTGGCGTGAAGTTGCTGCAGCTGGATCGGGGAGATAGGCCCGGGCCCGATGTCTGGACATCAGATGGGCCTGTCCACCACCCCGGAACAGGATCCAATTGACAGTTGAGTCAGGCCCGGCCCAGCCACCTACGGTCCACCATCTGGCTTTACCAGATGGGAGTGACCTGCCTCTGGACATTTTTAAGAGCAGCTATCCAGGTGCTGTGGCGTTATGTTGAACGTAATGCAGTTCACTGAGTCGGCTTTATATAGGTTGGTAAAAACCAGTGAGGATTGTTTATTGGGCTGCACAGCATGCAACCCAGTAAATCTATTTTATGTTGTCCTGTTGGTGGTAACATTTCGAATGTGTTTAAAGGAACACATAGGAAACCTGTTTGTGTATTATGTCACAATAGTGTTTCAGAAGGCAATTTATCCTTGGACTTTTGTAATTTATGCTTAACAGCATTCAAATCAATTAATGAACATCTGGGGAATTGGTGAAATGAGGATGAAAGTTTCAAGGTCTGAGGCAATTCCGTCTGCAATTGAGAGCTGACTGTTTAATCGAAGAACAGTCTAAAGCAGGGCCATTTTTAAAGACGGTGCTCATCAATGACTCATTAACTCATTGAGGCCTTATTTATTATCATTTTGAAATGGAAGACTTAATGTGTCGTTTGACCTTTTCAGAGAGTATGTATCTTTAGTCAACATAGCTCTTGCATCATTTCAAGTATATGCCTCATAGCACACACAGAATGCACATGTCACGTTTCACAGTGCAAAGATGCATTACTTGAACACATGACTGCCTAAAACAGGAAAAATAATGTTTTCTCCGTATGTCTTTTTCATGTCCTCAGTGCATGATAAGGTCAAGCATATCTTGAAGGTTTGCCATGCAAATTGTACTCCTTTTACTATTAAATTGAATTTCACATCTAAAAATAAATTTCTTTCATTTTCCTCGGACTCAAAATAGGTCTGTGTTCGGAGACGGAAATGGTGTTCCAGTGGGAAAATGAACACACAGGGGAAATTGAATGAGACATTAACCTCTACCTTAGAGGATGTTAAAGAGAAATAACAAGGAAAATTGTCTCGCCACTGTCTTTGTCAAGCGCAGTCGTCGACACCACATTCAGAACGGCTTCCCTCATGACATTTTTCAAATATACAGTATAGTTTTTAAAATATATTCATGAGTGTATGTCACATGCACATCACATTCTAAAAAAATCTCTATGCCCAACTTCAGTCCGTTGGTTGCTTTTCTCAAAATCTCAAAATCTTGCCAAGAGCACAGGGTTATGTTGCTCATCATGAAACAACCTTGAGAATATTAAACTGAAAATGGCCGAATGTCTACATGCAGTATCTGTAACACACAACTTTTCTTTGGAGCTTGACACCATGATATTCCATTCCAGCTGAAGGACATTTGGCTACCAGACTAGAAGGGCCGTGTCTGTCTGTCCCCCATTGCTTTATTCTACAGAGCACGGGCGCACGTTCTGTTGCCTGACAAGTTCATTACTGATCTATGCTGCACGGTACATAAAAAATATTTGTTCTTTCTGGTGTGGCGTGAGCCCATCCAATCGAGCATCTCGTCAGAGCCAAGTCAGGCAAATGCAGCATCTGCTGTGCAGAGCGGGGCGATTGCCCAGGCCCAGACTCTTCATCAGTCTCCTGGCTTTTAACCTGAGCATCTGGACCTGGAGCAGGAGGCTCCGCGCTGGGTACTAATCTGCCTCGCACGTTTGCCTTTTATTTGCCGTCACCCAAGGGAGCACCGTCCCCGCTGAGATGCCCACTATATGGGCTGTGGTCTGTGAGCAAATGGATGCCGAGGTGGCCTGCTTTATCTCGGGGTATCTCCCTTTTTATATGGCAAACACATGTTTTTACTGCGTGTCACAGCCACACACTCGCGTTCCATATTCCTGTCACGCCAGCTTATGAAATCAGCCCTGCCATAAAATTGGCGGTGATTAGATTCCACGTCTTGAGCACGAGCTGAACTCCTGTCTCATTTTACTGTTACAGCGATGGACCCCATACACGGGGGGGGAAGATACACCTTGACTGATTTGTGAGGAAAGGGACCCCCTTGGAAACTCGTCGTATTTTGGAACAGGCACACTTCAGCCAGCTGGGCTCTCCCCGGGGGGGTGCTCAGTAGGACCCCCACTTCCCCGCAGGCGATGAAATGAGCACAGCACTGCTAGTTTTCATTGATCCCGGGATCTCCTGCAACCCCCCCCCCCCCCCCCCGCCAGAACACCACTCGCTGGCTGTTCTGCACGTAAACCAATCCTTAGCTTCCCGGGGAATGATAAGATAGCTGGGGCCGTGAAAGAGAGTGGAGGCACCTGAAAGCAATCATTAACGCCTCCATTATCTCCTCCCAGTCTCTCTGTGGTAAAGGGCCATTACCCAGGGTTTACAGCCCCGTCACAACCAGCTGCCAGCCTACCAGTGCAACCGTGGACCTCAGCAGGGTCCAGGAATAATCCATGTTTCTGCCTCAGCGCTGTGTGTTTGCATGACACATTGTGTTAAAACAAACACTGACATTATGCACAGAAAATGAAAGGGATGTTGTCCAGGGCTCAGTGTTCTGAATGGGAGAACTGTACATTTCAAATGGCAGGTGTCCATGGCGTTTTACCTTTGTGAGCTGTATGTTAATAGGATCCCCTTTAAGATCCCTTCAACAGTAGTTCTTCCTTGTTTTTCCCCATTTCTCTCAACAACTCTGTCAAACCCCTTGCCGATGTATTATTATTATTATTTTAATCATAAATAAAGATTATGCCTCTGCAATTCACCTTCCTTTGCTGCAGTTTCAAATCAGTGATTCCCATTGGCTTGTGAACTGTTAAGCAGTAAAGGGAATTTTTATATTGAGTTTTCTTACCCATAAATGTGGTTTATGAATGTCACAGAATTCTGAGCTTTTTTCATTAGCAATTTATTTTGGGTGTGGAATACTTATTCATCCCATTTGTTTTATCCTCTGCTTTTTTAGATATTGTGCTAGACAAAACTTCCTGATATTTCCCAATATAGTTGGCTGGATCTGTTCTTTTATTGTTTTGTTTTGTTGCTCAATTGAAGCGGAGCCACTCACTCAGTTGTGAACATGTTTTTATTTTAGTTTAGACAGTTTGGTTGTATTTTGGTTGTTTTTTTACCTAGAATGACCATTGGCTGCACATGTAACTATGCATAAATGCAAGAAGCATCACGGTGGTGTGGAAACAAATGAGTCCTTCCCGAATGCAAAACAGTCAGGAGGATATTTACTTTAACCTCTGGAGAGGGTGAAGTAAATTATGTAAGCTTGAATTAAATTTTACTTGAGAACCTTTTCATGTTTAGGATGCTCTCTCTCTCTCTCTCTCTCTCTCTCTCCTTCCCCCTCTCTCTATCCATCCCTCTCTCTTTTCCTCTCCCTTGATTATGGAATCTTATTTCACTTGAACTCACAATATTAACTTTCCCTTTGAAGTCCCCGGTTGATTACATTAGTGATAGCTGCATGAAACGGCAGCTGATCCCCACTCCCTCCCCTTACTGATGAGCCGTACTTTTTAGTGTCTCTGATTATTCCCTGCTGCTGTTAACACCGCTTGAATATTCATGCGCGTGTTGCCAACAATAGACCATTAGTTCTGGCTGCGGCGGTATGACGCTGCACTAAACCGCTAAAGAACCCACTCGACGCATGCTTGTCCTGTAGCCACACGGGCCGGCCGTGTTTTTGGAGAGGGTGATCTATAGCTTCATGCTGATTACCCCGTTCAAAGCATCATTGTCTAGCTTCCATAAACAGTGTGTGTCCCACTCGCTCCGACGGAGAGACTGTGATTCCTCTCACGTGCTCCCGCTGGCGTGCAGGCAGGCAAGGCAGACAGGACGCTTCCTTTCCAGGGCACAGAGGCCCCCTTCTGGTTGGGAGCCTCATCTCCTCATCTGCCTCACTGTGTGTGTGTGTGTGTGTGTGTGTGTGTGTGTGTGTGTGGGGGGGGGGGGGGGGGGGTGAGTGTGTGTGTGTGTGTGTGTGTGTGTGTGTGTGTGTGTGTGTGTGTGTGTGTGTGTGTGTGTGCGCGTGTGTGTGTGTGCGCATGTCATTTGATTTTCTTTCCCCAAAACTTGATGGTGGTGGTGGGGGGGGGGGGGTGTTAGGGAGGGATGAAACACAGACACAGCAGGAGAAGCATCAGCATGATGTCTGACACACACACACACACACACACACACACACACACACACACACACTCTAAATTTGAATCAAACACAGGTGAAGACATGTGCACAGATGATCACAGACAGGGACTTCAAAACACACACACACACACACACACACACACACACACACACACACTCATACACACACACACACACACACACACACACACACACACACACACACATACACTTACAGAGAGAGAGAGCGAGAGAGAGAGAGAGAGAGAGAGAGAGATTGCATTAACATCTGTCTGTAATGGGAGAATCTTACTGCGCACTCACTCACACACACACACGCACATGCACACACACTTCTCTGCTGCAGGTGCTTGTGTGTGTAACCACTTCCTTCTGCTGTAGCCATCTTCATCAGCACCTCTACCACTAGCAGCACTCAATCTGTGTCTGTCCAAAGCTTGCATCTGGTCAGCCTGGATCGCCATCTGTAATTGCAGAACATTGTGTGTATACTGTACATTAACTGTACTTCATTACTACTTTATACAGTCCATTCCAATACGAACAGAAGTTATGATTCCTAATGTTCTCTCGGTAACACTTTATTTGAAGGGGTCTACATAAGGGTGTCATGTAACCGTCATAAGAATGACATGACACATGTCATGCACATTAATGACACATTATTGACGTTTATGACTGTTGTCATAATGTGTCATTCGGTTTTTGTTATGTCAAGTTGACATTGTTTGGGCGTCATCATTATGACAACTTGACATTAGGCAAGATGACATTATCTGACGGCGTCTTTGTCATGACAACTTGACATTAGGCAAGAAAATGTAATCCGTTTACAATATTGTCATGACAACTTGACATATAATTGTGTTTGGCCTGACTTATTTTCTAGGTTTTTTAAGTGATGAGCCTGAACAATTGGCTGTCATGACACCATTATAAATTGGTCATGAATACTTTTCTTGACCTCAACTACAGTGGTACAGTTTTGGTTTGTCATTAAGCTGTCACAAAGAACTATTACTGACCAAAATAGTTTTCTGACAGTGTCATGAATACTTACCTTTGACCTCAAGTACAGTGAACCATCTGAGATGTTTCCTGAACATGTCATGAAGTGTCATTACACTGTCATGTAGGTTTCATTTCTGTACATTTTACATTTCTGGAACATTGAGTCTAATTTCAAGTATAATAACAACAAACACCATACTCAAGTCATGACTTCAAAGAGTTTATTTCAGCAATGAATTTTGCGAAACATATACATTGTAGTGCCTCGTTGCCATGGGTAGCTATCCTGAGTTTTTTAAAAACACCCTTAGCTTAGTGATCCCACAATTATATGCAAATTCTATTTACTCTTATTTACACATTCATCACACATGCATTACACTCAATCTTCAATAGTTTTCAATAGGCTAACTTTCAGTTTCAGGTATCAAATGTAATACAACCAACATCCAAGCAAAATATGGTTTTCTCTTTAATTAAAATAAAATACCAAACCCTATACTATGGCCGGCAGTTATTAAGTAAATACATAAAAAATTAGTAGGCTATACCCAACCAGTTGTCAGAGTTCGTGTGCCAGGCCTGTAACGTTGCTAGTGTGCGTTGAAGCCTAAAACCAAAACGGCTCTTTCACGCCACTCCATCAGCGCAACAAAGAAAACTCAGCGTGTAGTATGTAGCAGCTAATGGATGGACCAGATGGACAGACGTCTTCAGCGAGGCTCGTGGAGGTTCCGAGGATAAGTGGCCATGCAGACTATCTAGGCCTAATGTATAAGTAAGCGTTTTACCCACTAAACACAAAGGCTATATTTGTGTTAGGCTGCAGTAAACCTTTCCCGCTAAGCAGTCGTTCTCTCTTCTTTTCCCTGGTGTTGTTTCTTATTTCCTGATTAGGCTACCCTTGACCTCTAGCTCAATTCTCATTGGCTCAAATAATACAAATGTAACATAAACTACACATTTCTATCCTTTTCACTTTTAGAATCAAAACATAATATCTTGACAACATTTCAGTAACTAGGAAATTATAAACAAAATATATTCATCTAAAGCAATGCATAACCATGAAATTGAATAAACATGACTTGCGTGCACAAGAGTCAACGTTTCCAGTATATGAATACATATTTTTTTACAATTTCCTAGTTACTGAAATGTTGTCAAGATATTATGTTTTGATTCTAAATGTGAAAAAGATAGAAATTTTATGTTACATTTGTATTATTTGAGCCAATGAGAATTGAGCTAGAGGTCAAGGGTAATCAGGAAATAAGAAACAACACCAGGGAGAAGAGCGGGAAAGGTTTACTGCAGCCTAACACAAATATAGCCTTTGTGTTTAGTGGGTAAAACGCTTACTTAAACATTACTGCTAGACGGTGAAGTTGTGTTGGAAGTGAAAACTTCGAGACGAGAATTTTCCACGAGTAAGCCTTCACTAGTCAGCAAGACCTAGCTAGCTGCTAGCACGATGCCTCTTGTCAATGACTTTGCGTGAGATAGCCTGCACGGCCACTTATCCTCGGAACCTCCACGAGCCTCGCTGAAGACGTCTGTCCATCTGGTCCATCCATTACATCTAGCCTACACCTGAGTTTTCTTTGTTGCGCTACTGGAGCTATGTGCTGGAGTTGCGTGAAAGAGCCGTTTTGGTTTTTAGGCTTCAACGCACACTAGCAACGTTACAGGCCTGCCACATGAACTCTGACAACTGGTTGGGTAGCCTAGGCTACTCATTTCTTATTTATTTACTTAATAACTGCCGGCTATAGTCTAGTTAGCCTATTGAAAACTATTGAAGATTGAGTGTGATGAAGCATGTGTGATGAATGTGTAAATAAGAGTAAATAGAATTTGCATATAATTGTGGGATGACTGAGCTAAGTGGTTGTATTTCACATAGAGGTGATGAATGAACACTTGGATTAATTTGTTTATTTCATATTTTAAAGAGCTCAGGATAGCTACCCATGGCAACGAGGTGCTACAATGTATTATGGTTTTGCAAGATTCATTGCTGAAATAAACTCTTTGAAGTCATAACTTGAGTAGGGCCTATGGTGTTTGTTGTTATTATACTTGAAATTAGACTCAATGTTCAGGAAATGTAAAATGTACAGAAATAAAACCTACATGACAGTGTAATGACACTTCATGACATGTTCAGGAAACATCTCAGATGGTTCACTGTAGGCCTACTTGAGGTCAAAGGTAAGTATTCATGACACTGTCAGAAAACTATTTTGGTCAGTAATAGTTCTTTGTGACAGCTTAATGACAAATCAAAACTGTACCACTGTAGTTGAAGTCAAGAAAAGTATTCATGACCAATTCATAATGGTGTCATGACAGCCAATTATTCAGGCTCATCACTTAAAAAACCTAGAAAATAAGTCAGGCCAAACACAGTTATATGTCAAGTTGTCATGACAATATTGTAAACGGATTACATTTTCTTGCCTAATGTCAAGTTGTCATGACAAAGATGCCGTCAAATAATGTCATCTTGCCTAATGTCAAGTTGTCATAATGATGACGCCCAAACAATGTCAACTTGACATAACAAAAACCGAATGACACATTATGACAACAGTCATAAACGTCAATAATGTGTCATTAATGTGCATGACATGTGTCATGTCATTCTTATGACGGTTACATGACACCCTTATGTAGACCCCTTCAAATAAAGTGTTACCGTTCTCTCTACAGTATGAAGAATACATACTAAAAACAATGCAGTGGGAAATGCTAGGATTAACAGAAGGATGTAAAACTGAGTGATTTTCATCTCCAAAACAGTTGGCAAATATCAGCATGGAGCTGTATTCACCTGGCTTTGCTTCCCACTGGCACTGGAAGATCTACTCATGAACTCATACTGTAGCTGTGTTCATCAGTTCATCTGATGAAAACCAACCTGAGTTCAACTAACTGCAAACCAGTTTAGCCTGTGAT